>NC_052508.1:59865799-60083299 GCF_014356525.2 Nilaparvata lugens | reverse complement strand
GAGTGTGGGAAGAAGAAGGATATCCTAGCTGCGTAATTTAAGAGAATGGTATGGCTGCAACTCAAGGGAACTATTCAAGGCTGCAATCAATAAAGTGGAAATTGCCGTGATGATTTCCAACCTCCGATACGAGAAGGAACCAGAAGAAGAAGAAGAAGAAGAAGCTCTATAGTTAAATAAAATCTCTAAACTATGAAAAATGTAATATGAGAAGAAGTTAGAGTCATTGTGTCTTTCAAAATGTCGACTTCCAATGAATAAATCATAGGCTGCTCACATAAAGGAATAAACTAGTTAGTAGCGGAACTTTCTATTAACCACTTGATATCTGTGTGTTATCAGTAATAATTTTTATATTCTACATTCAGAGTTTGAACCATCAGTTGATCAAACTTTGTTTACGCTGAGATGGTACATATTGAATTTGTACGCTGACCCTAATAAGCTTGCGATTGATCTTGCTTTTTGGTAGCCCACTATAGTGAGGTCCACATTATAATGGCAGTGAAGAGAGTGGAAAATTTATGATTTTAATCTAGTTATAGTAAACAGTGATGTACGTGTGTGATAGTAGAAATTAGGTTTGATTCTGAATAATGAATCTCAGACACTAAGCATCCCCAGTTGTGAATTCCATAAGAACAGAATTTTCCATGACTTGCTCTCAATCTAGCATTAGATCGATTCAAATCAAGTTAATTCAATTGGAATTATGACACCTCAACTATACTGGACTATCCAGACAAGTAATACCGATAATTATCAAAATTAATTTATTCTAGTTACTAGCTGAGGTAGAACTATTGATATATTTATGTATTGAAATGAGGGAATAGATATTATTGATGGCACAGTTGACACGAAATTTATGTTCATTTAATATTTCATTTAATGAAAGCTCTTCTTGACGGAAAAGTAACTTGTATTTATATATTTGGAATGGGCGTACTTTAATGTATCGTCGTCTTTATTTGCACTCTTCATATGAATTGTAATATATTTATTCATCGTAGTTCAGTGGCTTGCTATCAGTCACATTATTTGGAAAAAATATGACCAGTGAAGTCATGAAACTGCAATCCAGGTGTCTCTAGTATTGAAAGTACAATTGACAATAAGTTGATTAATATTTATTTATTTAGCGTATGGCTCTACGACACAAATCTTTATGTTATCTAACATAAGTCACACATATAAACAATGAAGTCATCTTTGTCACAAGTTTGAAAAAAGGTTGAACAAATGAAAAAGAAAATTTAAAAAGTTATAAACATATAACTAGTCGATTTAAATATGCCACTACATCTGGTGTAGCTACTAGGAAGTCATCCAGCCTGCCCTCATAAGCTGTTGTTGTGCACTTTTCTACAATGTGTCTTATGGTTTGCTCAGCGCCACACTCACAAAAAGGCGTTGGAGCCTTTCTCCACTTGTGTAACGCATCGGCGCACTTTCCCCACTTGTGTCCTGACTAGAAATCTTGGGCCTTCTGTCCGAATTTGTCATTTAAATGCAGAGATTATAAGTTATTCTGGAAGCCAGTTAATTAATAATAGAGTATTCATCCATTATACTCATATAATATAATTATTCAACCTTTTCACCACGCAATTCGTTTAACCTTTCACTGCGCAAGTCGACTTTAGTCGACTTGACATCTCTACCTTTGAGCGCGTAAATTAACTTTAGTCTACAGTCTCAGAAAAACTTCTCCTTTGGCTGGTTAAATCGACAGAAGTCCCAAGTGGAAGAATATGGTGTTTCTATCGCTTTGATTCGTGCTTCTACCTAGTGGGGTGCTTTTGAACCTACCCCTTACCAACAGTGGAGTGACATTGCTGTTGTCCAGTGAGCATTTTCGAAACGGTTCCGTCTGTTTTTAGCACAGTTCACGGTTATAATATTCTGCTAATAACAAGTGTAAGTGATGTTTTATTATCATAAATTCGGTGACTTATGTTTTATGAAGTGTTTGTGTAATTAATAATGAATAAGTTTGTTTCTTCAGTGTATATTCTGTGTAGTAGGTATGTGTGGGTAGGGTATATGAACATACGAACAGACTACCTCTGTAGTCTAGGTACATTATAAACATGAATGTAACAGATTCACATATTCTTGAGTATCTAGAACAAGACAATAACCAGTCTGGCTCTGAATTCGAAAGTAGTTCCTCAGACGATGACAATGACAGAATTTGTCAACCATCTACAAGTAGGGCTTCTGATACAGGTAAATCAAGTGTTCGTTCTGTAAAAGCAAGGCAGCCTGTTAATATTTCTTGGACAGAAGTGAATGTTCAGGAAAGACAACAAATACACATGGAGAACAATTTCAATTCCTGTGGTCAGAGGAGGGTGAGATTTGAAGAAGTTTGTTCTGAAATAGAAACATTTAAAAAAAATTTCCCTGACAATGTTTTTGATCATGTTGCTCATCAGACAAATAAGTATGCTATGAAGTGTGTTGATGTAACATATGACATCCCACGTAGATCAAGACTACATTAATTGGAAGAGCTATCAGGCAATCATATAACAGTATTTGTAGCGGCCCAAACATGTATGGGTCTATTGTGTAAAACAGTAGAAGAAAACTATTTTCAAGACAGTTTTTGGCCCACGAAGACTCCTGGCTTCCGGAATATTTTCTCCAGAAATCAGTATCAATTAATTAAAAGCTTCCTCCATTTTAATGATAATACAAACCAAAAAAAGAAAGGACAAGTAGGTTATGATCCATTGTTTAAAATTAGGCCCTTGATTGATTTTGTTTCTGAAACGTATTCAAATAATTATGAACCAGGAGAGTACCTGTCAGTGGATGAGTCAATGATAAAATTCAAGGGCAGGCTATCTTTCAAACAATATCTCCCAAGTAAAACATCTGCAAAATGGGGGATAAAAGTATGGTCATTATGTGACTCAGAGACTGGTTATTTGTTGAGATTTTTCATTCATACTGGAAAAGAGGATGGGATCATTTAAGAAGGATTAGGAGCAAGAGTGGTTAAAAATCTCATAAAGGATTATGTTAAAAGTGATAGAGTGGTATACATGAACAATTTTTATAGTAGTGTAGGTCTTTACAATGATCTGGAAATATTAGGGTTGGGTGCATGTGGGACAGTCAGGGCAAATCGAAAAAATCTTCCAAGTGCAATGAAAGATTTGAAAAAAAAGAAAGGTGACTTACCAACAATTTGGCATAGCAATAAGAAAATGCAAAAGGCATCAGCGAAGTTGAGCTTAACGTAAAGGGAGGGCAAAGAACCGTGATGAAACCCAGTATTCAAGTGATGTACAGCAAGTATATGGGTGTAGTAGACTTGTTTGATAAATTCTGCTCCACCTATAGGTACAGGCACAAATCATTGAAGTGGTATCACACTATTTGGCATTTCCTCATAGAAGTTGCTCTTGTGAATGGCTGCATTTCCTATAATATGCAACCAGGTGTGAAATGCCTTTCCCACAAAAGATATAGGGAAAAGGTTATTGAGGGGCTTCTAGTTGATTGGGAGGGACCAAACATTCCTGTACGGCGTGGAAGGAAGAGGCAAGACTGTCTGGGAAAATGCACTTCATAGATCAATTTGAAGACAAAACCCACAAACCAAATTGTGCGGTTTGTAGCATTTTGCCATCGGCTTGTTCAAAGAAGGGGAAAGGTCTTTGTAAAAGAAGGCAGACAACATACTTCTGCAAAACTTGTCCAGATCAGCCTCAACTATGTGTTTCAACTTGTTTTGAAACGTATCACTCAACAAGTGCATATAAGAGAGTTTGCCACTGTTTGATGTAGGTAGATAGTCACAATCAGAAATATTATAATAGATTTAGATCAGTATATAGATAGATCAGATTAGTATATGGATAGATTATTAAAACTGTACAGTGAATGAAGGATAAGTGTTAGCCTACTTAGTGTAAAAAAGTTCATCATTGATACCACATGAGTGTTCCACCAAAATCCGTGATCAAAGAACATAGAAGAACATCAAGAACAAGCTTCAATCTACCACCAGACTCACCATATTAGAATCAACATAATATAAATTGGTGAGTGAAAACATCAAATTTTATGCATGGAATTTATTATTATAATTATAGAATACTCTGTGATGTATTTTTCGAGATTTCAAGAGTTAGAAAAAAAATCCCAAGTAAAAAAAAATTAGTTAGTTTCATCACAGATATTGAAAAATTGGTCCACCAGAGAGCTAAAATTATGAAAAAACATACAATATCGATGTAAAACATCTAATCTGAGAGAAAATGAGCCAAAAGAAGTAGGAAAAAAATATTAAAAAAACCTCAAGAAATGCAAAATTTGGAGACTGCATGTAAAATAAATGGGCAGGAAAAGGTTATTGAGACAGATCGACTAAAGTCGACTTACGCGGTGAAAAGGAATCTCACATGGAATTTGGTCATTCCTCAAGTTTTGTGTACCTCGCCATCAGACATATCACATGAGTAGAGGAAGGAAAGTAATCTTCCTTATCTAAAAAAAGAATTTCGTAAATTGTCAAGTTTCATGTCATCAACTGATTCAAGATTCGATGAATAAATAGAGTGTTATGAATGTTGTACCTCACCTTGACAACTTCGTACTTTTCGCAGTTGAAGAAAAGAGCGACATCAGCAGCGGTGACCTTGAACGCGATGCGCGTCCACTTGCTGAAGGCCGAAGGCACCTCGAAGCTGGCAATGGTCTGCGACGAGTACTGCTTGCTGACGTCAGTGTACATCAGGCTGATGTTCGTCAGGCCAGAACCACTGCTGGTCAGGTGCACGCCCAGTTGCACTATCTGCAATAAATTGATTCAATTATTAGTAATTATTAAATTTGTATATCTAGTTCTTACCATATTATATTCACCTTGGTCAGGTGCATGACCACTATCTGCGATAGATAAATTCTATTAGTTATTCGTATATCTAGCGAGAAAAGTGACACTCTTTCCTTTTGACGTTTTGAGCTATAGTGAGGTCCACGTTATAATGGCAGTGGATTAATATAGAAGAATAGCGATGCCGATTCTCTGCATTATTTAATTATATTTCCACACTGTCAAAAACATAATTGGCATCGTTGTGAACCTAGAAAATGATAGTAACACCGGCTCTGTCGAATGATAGACAAGGATAGCGAAACCAAAGTTGATCAAATACTGTCATTTTAACGTGGACCTCACTATAGTGTCGAAACCGAGGACAACAATTCACCCGAGGGAGAAAATGTGCTATCGTCACGTGATGTACACAACATTTTTCTTACTCCTATATTTTTCTATGGAAGTATATTGTTCAACGTCACTTCATAGTATGAAGGCTGTTCAAACTTCAAACATAACCTAAACCTACAAACACAGATAATAATTATTTTACTTCGTTGAAAAACAGCTATTACCTTCCTACTTATCTCTAAAATGGGACTTGTTTTATAGCAAATACCAAGGAATAATTTGTTTTTTAATGACCATCTTTTCTATAAATGAAGTTAATTCCAGTCTCTAGGTCGTGAAGTAACCATTCTACTTCTTGGGTGGAAGTTTTTAGTAAAGTAGTAAATACGAAGCTTAGTAGTACATATGATACATAAATACGAAGCTTGTATACCTAAACAAAATAAAAGTCACTTCATGAAAGTTTTTCTTATTTGGCTGCAAAGTTCTACATCCTACTGCCCTTGGAGATAAGGCAGTGCAAGATACGATCAAGGTTTTTGAGAGATGTCAAGAGATTTGTAATGGAATGTGAGAATATAGATACTTTTTTTAGTATTCTCATGTAGACTTGTATATCATAATATTGTACAATATACTTCAAAGCTAAAATTGATAAATCATCGATACTGTTGTGAAATATGTGTCACTTCATAATATGCGACTGTCGGCCTCAGTAACTACATTTTAGCGCTATAGTTTTGTAATCAATTATATATCACCATCTCAAACAAGTTTAGTACCTCGAGATGCAAATACTCAATTGGCATTGCATTTTATTTTGTAATAGTAGTTTCTCATGTTGTAAAATTTGTATTGCTTTTATTAAGTATTTCTAAGATGTTGTAATTTTATATTTTCTGCCAATAAAACATTTTCATTTTTTTCAAAAACAGATTTTTTTGACTTGACTCAACAGTGGCTACTCCACTCCTCACATCACCAAGGCAGAGTAGATAGTTGAGATAGATAGAATGTTAAGGAATATAAACTGGAATACTGTTCCAAAGTAAATGATATCCGGTCTCTGGTACCGTATATCTATAATTATTATTTCTGTAATAAGGGTGCATCAAAAGAGAGAGCATCGGTTCTGTTTGGCTGGTTGCCTATTGCATGCTTTTGAAAACTATGAGATTCAATTAGAACTGTCAGCAAAAATCCTCACTAAAATATGAATACTCCACAGTGAATTAACGCTGAAAACTCTTGAAGGGTTGGTTTTGTTCGACGGGTTGCCTATCCCGTAATGTGAAAACTATGAGATTCACATCCTTCTGTCATTATTTCTCCACGATAACATAGATGCTTCACATACTATCAATGATGACAGTATAATATTATGAGGGTAGGCTTTGTTTGGCGGGTTGCATATCCTGAGCCGTTATTTGAAAAATGGTATGTTTTAAAATTTATCATTATTCCATTCCACAAAAATGAAAACTAATAGGATTTACCTATATAAAAAACACACCCATTCATCAATTCATTCATCCAATCATCCATTCGTCCATTCATCCATTCATTGATAACTTCGACTAATATTATATATATTGTATAAAGAGGTATCATTTTGAAGAACTTTGTATTGTAGAACGTTATTATAAAAATTCATGAAAATTATTTTAATGTTTGAATTTATGAATACATTTTATTGGAAGTGTCATCTAACATCCAGATGAATTATTATTGTTATTAATATTTTAATTGATTGATTCATTTATTTATTTATCTATTCATTTATTCAATTCAATTCAATTTTATTTCCACAAAAAATCATATACATATTCAATAATAGTTATACTAGAATAAATCAAGGAAATATATTTCCCCACTTTGATAATAGATCCGTGTATGGGGGAAGAATTCCTATCTAGAAAAGCCTTAAGAAAAACAAGATAATCAAAATCATTTCTTGAACAACTCATAAATTTTAATTTTTTTTAAACTTTGATTAAACAATAACTTCAAATAATGTAAAAAATAAAACAAGTTAAATCTGTTACTAATATAGGTTGGTCCTATAAGGTCGAGAGAGTTGATAGAGCGCTGCATCAAAAACAAGAAACTAAACACAACAAGCAAGAAGAGAGAAAAAAAGAAAAATAACGAGACACGGAAAAACTGATGGCTTATAAACTACCTTCTACTTTCTACATTCTACATTCATCCATGTGTAGATATCCCATTATATAGTTCATTCATGTTCCAATTATCAATGCTAACTCGATTCTTTTTCATGTAGCTACGTGACGTTGTTAGTTTCTCATACTGTGCGACTCTTACAATCTTATCCAGCCAGAAGTAATAGTAAACAGTAGTCAACAGTAATAATATAGGCTTGAGTTTACAAAAAATCGACTTGAAATTTAGAACATAAAATACCTATACCATGGAATATCTTCTTATGCTACCTTTTCTCTATGATTGAAATTTAAAATTGAATATTGGAAAAAATTCTTTTTCAGGCGGAGGTAAGACTTTCAACTCCTCTCTACCACTCAACTTCGAAATGATCTTACCGTCTCAAGCGGATTGACGACAGCAAAGAGGAATCCCCCTTCGCGACTCTTGAGTTTGACCGTGGCCGTGATAGCGAACTCAGCATAGAACTTCTCGGGCATGAAGAGGCGGTAGGGCTGCTTGATGTCCGATCCTGGCTTGAGGCCGAACGTGGGGAAGCCATCGATGCCCGAGTCGAAGTACAGATAGGGGTCGTCGAACGGGATCTTGATTGACGTCAAAAGGTTCACGCCTTCGTCGTCTGCAGCTGAAAACAGGATTGAGAAGTTAAAAATATGGAAAGATGAGAGAGCGAATAACAAGCAATGAGCAAGGGTATAAGGACAATAATATAGTAGTTGAAGACTGATAGTACTAGAAGAATAGTCACTATTCCAATTATCAATTCCAATCACTTGATAATGGCATCATATAGCCAAAACATGTTGTGAGTAAATAATTTTAAAAAGGGTACTTAAATTTCTATTTCCTACAGTTACGTTGAAAAGTGGCCATTGCTGCACTGATTACAGAACGCAAAGAATCACTTTTCCGCTCTAGTGCGGGAAAAATTTTTCTGCACTCCAGATTTGCAACATGGCAACGCAAAATACTTAGTAGGTTATATGGAGCAACAGTGCAGCAAAATCAAAATGAAGTTGGTAACAGTGACTGCTGTGGCTGCTATAGTGAGCAGAGGTGCAACCAAGCACAACGCGCTAATTATTATTCATTATATATTATAACCAAGGACAACGAGGGGACTTTAGGATTTTAGGATTAAGGTTTTTATCAATAATAAAATTACACAGAAAAACATTTGATGGATTTCAGGCAATTTTACCCATAATTACCCACTTTTCATATTCAATGGTAACTGTAGGAAAAACTTAATGTGAAATACGTGCGCAAAGTTCCTCTGCTGCACTCAAGAAACCATTCCGCCCTCGCCTACGGCTCGGGCGTAAACGTTTCTTTCGGTGCAGCAAACTGACACTTTGCGCACTAGTTGCACAAATAACTATTTTTATATTCAAGAGTAGCCCTAACGGAAGAAAAGACAACTAGAACAATAGTTATAGTAGTTTTGAAAGGAGAATAATCAGATAGTAGAATAGAATAGTAGTTGTAAGAGAGTGGTGGAAGAATAGTTGCTGTAGTGCAGTAACTGTTGCAGCTGTAATGTGATTGGAAAAAGCTACTGTAACCATCATTACCTGGAACTGTTTCTCAAAAGGATTTGAACCCTTGTGCAATAACATGGTACAACATTCAAATGATCTATATCCATAATACCAGAGGAATCTAGCTCCGCTCAGGCACAGGTATGGCAATTTTTAGGGTAAAATGGGAATGCTATTCAATCTTTATCAAAATCAACAACTTTTAAATATTGACTTGTAAATTACTGGTGACATGTATTTGTATCGTGTGATGTGCAGGTATTCTGAATTGGGAGAATAGAAGCTGCTGAGAAGTCAATTCTGATATTATCTCCGAAGAATTGGAAAGAGTTATTGTAACCTGGAACTCTTTCTCAAAAGGATTCGAACCCTTGTGCAATAACATGGTACAACATTCAAATGATCTATATCCATAATACCAGAGGAATCTAGCTCCGCTCAGACACAGGGATGGCAATTTTTAGAGTGAAATGGGAATGCTATTCAATCTTTATCAAAATCAACAACTTTCAAATATCAAGTTGTAAATTACTGGTGACATGTATTTATATCGTCTGATGTGCAGGTATTCTGAATTTGGAGAATAGAAGCTGCTGAGAAGTCTATTCTGATATTATCTCCGATGTTCATTTTGGCTTTATTCCAGTGATGATACGCTCTCTTATGGCTGCCAGTTGCTCCAATGGGGCAACAGAATCTTTTTCATATTTCATTTAGTATATTAAACTAGTTCATATTTCAATATTCCCGTTATAACTTGGCAACCCTAGCTTATAGTCAACTCACCATCAACAACAGAATAAACTTTCCATAAAATGAAGGACCAGTCAAAATCTTTGTTACTATAATGTTTGTTCTCCATACGTAACCAGAATATCTGAATTGAATCATGCATTGTCAAATAGTAACGTTGACTTGCTTGTTTAATGTCAAATATAACTGTCATCATCTATATATATAAAAGCGAAATGGCACTCACTCACTGACTGACTCACTCACTCACTCACTCACTCACTCACTCGCATAACTAAAAATCTACCGGACCAAAAACGTTCAAATTTGGTAGGTACGTTCAGTTGGCCCTTTAGAGGCGCACTAAGAAATCTTTTGGCAATATTCCAACTCTAAGGGTTGTTTTTAAGGGTTTAAAGTTCGTCTTTTAGCATGTATATTCTTCTTCTCCCAATCTCTTAATTATAATTGAAATTTCCATATCATATGTTACTATAGAACTATAATCTACATAGAGTACCTCTTCGAAACAGTTGTTAACTGGCAACTAAATCAATAATTTTGTCAGGTTGGCATTAAGTTGAGTTGACTTTGTTAGGTTGGTACCAAGTTGAAGATTTAAATGCATTTATCGCGGAAAAATTGATTGGACACTGCTACTTCAATCCTTGGAATATTATATTACTAGCCGTCAGGCTCGCTTCGCTCGCCATATCCGTTTAGCCAGACGTTTAGTCTGAACCCCCGACTGGATTGTCCTAATATATGATAAAAATGTTCAAATGGAAAATGCAGGCGAGCGAAGCGAGCCTGCTGATCTCATTCTTGGACGATCCAGTCGGGGGTCCAGGGGGCGGAGTCCCCTGGCCTAACGGATATGGCGAGCGAAGCGAGCCTGACGGCTAGTAATTATTATATAACTCTTCCGAGCTGACTTGACCTCACTATCCTATTCCCATCAGCACATGAGAATCAGTGTCATGAACTTCTGCTTCTGAAACAATTTATTCATCCTTTACGCAGTCCTTCAGTAAAAGATACCACTAATGAGACCAAAACAAGTATTTCCATAATAAATTCTCAATTTCTACTAAATCGATGAAGAAGCTCTCGAGATATTCAAATAATGAGCATGCTATAGTGAGGTCCACGTTATAATGACAGTGAATAAAGATAGAAGAATAGCGATGCCGATTTTCTGCATTAATTAATCATATTTCTACACTGTCAAAAACATAATTGGCACCGTTGTGGACCTAGAAAAGGATAGTACCACCGGCTTTGTCGAATGATAGACAAGGATAGCAAAACCAAAGTTGATCAATTACTGTTATTATAACGTGAACCTCACTATAGAACTCTTGAAGCATTCAGGTATTCCCATGAGCTCCCACTTCAATCTCACATATTCTGAACAATAAACGCTTTGCAAAAATGTCTCATAAACAGGAAATCTCAACAACGAAAATCCCCGCCTACGCCAAATCATCAGAATCAAACAAAACATGTTTCTAGAGAGAGATCCACCTCATATTGCCAGCATTGATTGAACGGGAGGCATAGACGTTATTCATTAGTCATGCTGACACTTGAAAGTGATTCTCACAACACCAACAAGAAATTCAAAATATTCCAGCTACGTGAAAAATCTGCATCTTCAGCCTGAAATCAACCTACGATGTTTCAGTGCTTGTGAAAAAAAAAACATTGGGAGGAAGGATGGAAGAGAGAGAGGAGAAGAAGAGAGAGAGAGAGAGAGTGAATAGTGCTGCTCACTTGACTTGTCTCATATCACGTACTTTCACAAGGGGAGAGTGAATAGTTCATATAAAACAAAAGGGTGACGCATGAATAGCTTTCCTATAGTGAGGTCCACGTTATAATGACAGTATTTGATCAACTTTGGTTCTGCTATCCTTGTCTATCACTCGACAAAGCCGGTGGTTCTATCCTTTTCTAGGTTCACAACGATGCCAATTATGTTTTTGACAGTGTAGAAATATAATTAATTAATGCAGAGAATCAGCATCGCTATTTTTTTATCTTAATCCACTGCCATTATAACGTGGACCTCACTATAGCTATAGGTATTGTAAACTTCACTTACTACTGTCAGTAATGATTTGATTGAAAGCATCAATGTTATTTATGAGAAATGCTGACAGGCCAAAGTGAATCTCACTATAAATGCTAGGTACATGAATACAGCTATATTCCAATAATATCTATAGCTATAACAATGACATAACCAGCTGATTTGACAGCTGCATCAATGATGTATAAACAGAAATACTGTTTCGCAGCGTCTGTTGATGTAAATAGACAGAAATTCTCTATTCACCCACGCGAAAAACGAGCCTCCTTTCATTATTTCCCCTCTCACACCTCAATAATGTAGCACGGCAATAATGTTCCAAGAAGGGTGATTAAGATGAAGGAGGAGGGGGTGAACGGTAGAAAAACAAAAAGAAGGGATATGACTGAGAAAAATTAGGTTGAAAGGAGAGAGCTTGTGCTTTTTGGTTGATTGTGAAATCCATCAGCTGATGTCTGGGTGTTTGTAATTTTTCCTTCTTCAATCTTAACATTCATCTATATAATCCTTCCTGCTTCTTCCAACGTCATCTCTTGGAACATGATTCATTCATCTCGAATTGGAGATTTCCAGGAAAGTGGTATCAGATAAGATATAGAACTCAGCAGTTTAGGGGAAGTTGGAGATAAAAGATTGTAGGAGGAAGAAGGAGCAAAGGGGAAGAAACAAGATGAAAAATAAAATTAGTTCTTGAACGTGAAGGATGAGGGATTCTTTGAAAACTCTTTCAATGTAGATTGAAATCATACATCCTTACCTTAAAAATGTATGCCCCCAACAATTATTACAAACGAAGGGATGAACGGTTCCAGTGATGAATCATAAACAATTTATTCAATTTGAATGCATATGGATGATTAGTTCAATTTCCAACTGCAGTATTAAAAATCTTCTCATGCAGAGGATAAAAATACACTTCAAAGCGGGTGCTTATTTCAAGAATATTCTTTCAATCCATGGATTAGCTAACAAAATATTAAAATCGCTGTACAATAAATACGATGAAAACTCATATTGTAGGATTCTTCTATATTATGTGATATCTTCTTCTTCTATATATATAAAAGCGAAATGGCACTCACTGACTGACTGACTGACTGACTGACTGACTGACTGACTGACTCACTCACTCACTCACTCACAGAACTAAAAATCTACCAGACCAAAACCGTTCAAATTTGGTAGGTATGTTCAGTTGGCCCTTTAGAGGCGCACTAAGAAATCTTTTGGCAATATTTTAACTCTAAGGGTGGTTTTTAACGGCTTAAAGTTCGTCTTTTAGCATGTATATTCTTCTTATTCTCTTAATTATAATTGAAAAAAGGCCATACCATATGTTAACATAGAACTATGAACTAGAGAGAGTACCTCTTCGATACAGTTGTTAACTGGTAACCAAATTAATAATTTTGTCAGGCTGGCATTAAGTTGAGTTGACTTTGTTAGGTTGGCACCAAGTTGAAGATCCAAATATTCTTTGCAGGCGAGCGAAGCGAGCCTGCTTATCTCATTCTTGGACGATCCAGTCGGGGGTCCAGGGGGCGGAGCCCCCTTGCTAAACGGATATGGCGAGCGAAGCGAGCCTGACGGATAGTACTTCATCTTACTAAATTTTGAAGATGATGGTACTCTAATCATATTCGAAATAGTTTATTGAATATTGTTCATTTTGTTTGAACATTATTCGATTCTGATCACCATTCCCTCAGAGTACAGAGTACTCAGAGTACAGTATGGTGAATAAATAATTGGATATAAAATTGAAAAGAAAACATGGAAATTTCGATTTAATCATTCATTCAGAGTAGAATGATACCATGACAAATTATTACTACTAGTAGTTCTGTGACCTCACGCAGTTTCCTCATCCACAAGTACCTGATTGAAACTATAGATCTTATGGAAATACAGCAATAGACTGGCTTCTCCACATACATCTGTGTAATCACTTGTCAGCTGATTTATGATGAATAATTCTGCAGTATGGTCTGATTTTTACTCTAATACTGGCGTATCAAGAAGGCTCCTTTTCCCTTTTATATTATCCTTGAGATGCAAAATTTCCACAAAACCTTGTATGTACGTCGACGCGCAATTAAAAAAGGAACATACTTGTCAAATTTCATGAAAATCTGTTACCGCGTTTCACCGTAAATGTGCAACATAAAAACATTTAAACGTTCCAACATTCAAACATTCAAACATTCAAACATTAAAACATTCAAACATTCAAACATTCAAACATTCAAACATTCAAACATTCAAACATTCAACATTCAAACATTCAAACATTCAAACATTCAAACATTCAAACATTCAAACATCAAACATTCAAACATTCAAACATTCAAACATTCAAACATTAAAACATTAAAACATTAAAACATTCAAACATTCAAACATTCAAACATTCAAACATTCAAACATTCAAACATTCAAACATTCAAACATTCAACATTCAAACATTCAACATTCAAACATTCAAACATTCAAACATTCAAACATTCAAACATTCAAACATTCAAACATTCAAACATTCAAACATTCAAACATTCAAACATTCAAACATTCAAACATTCAAACATTCAAACATTCAAACATTCAAACATTCAAACATTCAAACATTCAAACATTCAAACATTCAAACATTCAAACATTTGAACATTAAGAGAAATGCCAAACCGTCGACATGAATCTTAGACCTCACTAACTGTAACAACACTTATTACACAATAATTAAACTATATTATTCATTCAATGGAAATCCATTTTGTCTATTGATACTTGGTTCCCGGATCTTGGCAAGGAAAAGTTTCATGATGGATTATTTTGCTTGTGAAGAGCTGGAGAGTGCAGGTGTGTTTGAATGATTCACTTCATACTGACAGAATTTTTATCATATTATTATCGCCATTAATAACGCAATTTAACGGATTTGATTGAGTAATATGAAGTTTCAGGAAATAGGTTATTAGTATAGTTAGGAAGTATGGGTACTTAATCAGAAGCTCTTGAAAGAAACTGTAACTTTCATCCTAGACAATTTCCATAGTCACCACAAAACAATAAGATTGAACTTGTAGGATACATACTCTGTGATCAACAGAATCAAATTCAGATACATGAGTCATTAAATTAGGAACTAAAGATACAAACTATCTACGATAGCTTTGCAGGGTAAACTTGGGAGAGCTATTTTGAAGCGACTTTCAAGTTTCTTTTAGAAATATTTCTCCATATTATTGTCCTTCTCTGAGTGGAAATCGTTTTGAAAGACTTTTTCCAGCGCAAGAAATGAGTTGAAGCTTCGTTGGAAACTTGACAGAGTGCAGCACCAACTTGCCAATGAATATTGGTCCCTGGATTCAGGGAGTGGAGTCTCCTGCAACCTAGCGGCAGGATTACGAACTGTGGAAGGTTTGCGCGCGAATACAAGAGACTATTTGAATCAGATTACAAACATGTTATAGTAAGATAATAGAAATTGGTTTGAAAACTGAACTCTCACAATCATATTACATTGTACAATACTGTATGTATGATTTGTGATTTTTGTTCAAGGAGCTTATAACTGTCATCATTAATTTTATGGGAAGCAGTGATTCTAATTATAAGCAATTCTAACAGTTTGAAGTGAATTTCACGGATATGTTCACGAAAAAATAGATAAGATCTAGCAAAAATGCACAAAAATCGATATTCATGATTCATGAAGCTAGAAAGATTGTTCCTTTTACTTCTTAAGTCAAAGTCCCCATTCTGGGGAAGTAATTTTATCCAGACTGAACTTCACCCTACCTAACGCGAATTTAGAGGACCTTTTTTCTTGTGTTGTGAATAATTCTAGTTAATGCACCTAGAATACATTGTAGCATATAATCCAGGTACATTCTTGTTCTTGTTATATTTCCCTGTTTTAGTTATCATTTGTTGATGTTGTTCATTCAATTGCATACAGGCCTTGTGATCTGAAATAGTGCCGTGGATGGCACAATTTATTCATGGACAGTTTTGTCAGATGACACTCTTTTTTTTGTCAAACCCTAGCCCTGATTTCTAGCTCTGTAAAAAGGACAATGATATAATCAATATCCTCTCCTTTCAGTGTCAATTAGTAGTTGAGGTTGAGTTCTAAAAATGGAATATGTTCTAAAATGGAAAACGTGCAATGATTAAATAAGGTCTTCACAGTGGTGCATGACCCAATCTGCTCCCTACTAGACAAGAAGTGATAAATCAAATTTGGAATGAAACAATATGAAAAGTTTGTTTACTATTCTACTTTCTGGATTAGCCAACAAATATTGACCCCTATTCTAATAAAACTAATAATTCTCAATTGTTAATATTATTATACATTTTAACACCAACAAGTGATTCAAACAGTTCATATTTTGCATCAAGCATTTTCAAATTCACAACATTTATCATGTTAATATTATAATACAATAGTTATCATTCCAATATTACAATATGTTCTGCTCTATTCATTGTTCTCATCATTTTGATTGGCTTAGTTTATTCTTTCTCAATAATCCAATCATGATTATTCTTTGGTATCGTGCTTGACAGATAATTGATGCTCATTTCCACAAATTGATTTATTTTTATATAGATACTTGCAAGAATGGAGTATCACCTAATTTCGATCTTTTTCCTTTGCTGCAGATCAAATTCACAAAAGTTTCAGCTCTAAGCTTGAGCACAAATGATAGAGAGTACAAGGACTGCGAGAACAATAATTCCCTCTACATATAATTCGAAATTTTTCACCCCAAACAATCATTGGAGACATCATTGTAATTGGCTAAGTTTATTCTCTCTCAATAATCCAACCATGATTATTCTCTGGTATCGTGCTTGACAGATAATTTATGCTCATTTCCACAAATTGAATTTTATATAGATACTTGAACGAATGAAGTATCACCTTATTTCGATCTTTTTCTTTTTCTGCAGATGAAATTGACAAAAGTTTCAGCTCTAAGCTTGAGCACAAATAATAGAGAGGATCAAGAGAGTACAAGGCCCGCAAGAACAAACATTCCCTCTACATATAATTTGAAATTTTCTACTCCAAACAATGATCTGCAACCCGATTTCAATAGCTTGTAGTTTTTAAGTTCAATAATCCATTAAGTATTAATATTTCAATTTCATATTCGTACTCCAAATATAATTAAAAGAATGGGCGTAGTATAAGTAGTGTAGATCAGGATTAATAGTCACTGCCTATTACGAAGATTAATCATAATAATATTCTAACCTGAACTTTGTACAATTTTTTAACTGGAAACGTCTAAATTTCAATCTCCGGTCGACACCTTCAGTGAGATTAACTCCACACTGTCAGCATTGTTTGAATGTGGAGCGATGGTGTTCTACATTGGGTATGCTGACATTTTCAAGTGATTCTCACGTTTGGCCATCCGCTGGAACGGATTTAAGTTGGAAAACTGCGTAAATTAAAGTCAAAGTCGACGATATTTCCAGTTACGCCTGAAAAAGTTTATTAAGCTCGAATCGAGTTTCCTTTGCCAACAAGATAAGATAACTTACTTAAAAAAGTAAAGCAGTCCGTAAACAAGGCTGCAAAACTTCATTCAAGCTTGACTTAAGGAGGCCTTCAACTTAAACTTTTTCAGTCGGCACTTTTTATGTGTTCTTTTGTGCTCCTGTCTCCACCAACTCCCACGAGTCACCCTTTCTTTTTATTCACTTCCCTGTCGCACTTTTTCCATTCTTTTGTCGTCTTTGTCTCTTCTTCTTCTTCTTCTTCTTCTTCTTCTTCTTCTTCCTCTTTTTGCCCTTCTTTTTCCTTTTCTGCTCCAATTTCTGTTCTTTCTTCTTGTTCTGCCCACCTCCCATTCGTATTTCCTCTCACCACTTCCTATCTCTTAAACTTCATGTGCCGATTTCAAATTCTCCTTCTATACTCACCATTCAATTTTCTCCTTTTCTACTTCCTAAAGTCTATTTCTTCTTGTCGATTTCTCCATTTTTGCTTTTCATCCTCCTCTTTTTCATGTCTTCCTCTTCTAGATCATAGTTTTTTCTTTCTGATCCTCCTTATTATTTTTATGTGGTCTCATCTTCCATTCTGTTTTCACATATCTTCCTCATTTAGCTCATTTTCATCGTCATCTTCCCAGTTCATTTTTTCCTCTTCTACCTCGTCTTCTAATTTATCCCCCGCCTCCAGCTTGATGCTTCATTGTATTTTCTTCATCTTCCTATAGTTCCTCTTCGTTACTTAATGTGTTTCATTTCCCATTTTCCTCCAATTCTTCTTTCTCCTATAATCATTTCATTCTTCTTCCTTTTTCTCCTCATCCCCTTCTCTCCCTCATCCATTCCATCACCACTCACCCTTCCTTTCAGTTAATTTTTGTGAACTTGCATCTTATTCATGGTTGTCTTTACACTTCCCCTTCTCTAATCATATTTCTCCCTACCATTACTCCTGCTGTCCTGTTATTATCTTCTCCTTCTTTGGCTCTTATCCCCTCTTTTCTCACACTCTTACCCTCTTTAATCCATAACACTCATTCTTATTGTTCCTAACAACAATTTTTAATTTCTCTTGCCTATTTGCCTTCTTTTCGTCGATATTAAAATTTTTTTTGAGTCAATGTTTTTCTTCTTGAACTTAATTCTATTCTTTCTATTGCGTTGGCCACATAATTTTATCCTCATCGACATATTAATATAACTTCTTTTTTGTTAATCTACTTTATCATTATACTTTTTTCTCCCGCTTTATCTTCATTATATATTTATTATCCTCTTGCATTTATCTTCCTCCAAATTCTCCTCTTACCTCTCTCCTCCTCCTTCTTCTGTCCTTCTTTCTCTTGTTACAAAATCTTTCTCCTTCCCCTCCCAACCTTTTTCCATCTTCTCCCCCTCACACCACAACTTTTTTCCTCCACCATTTGAATTGACTTACAGAGAGAGAATTGGTTTTCATCTAAACTTCCTCTCGGGAAAAAACTTCCTCGTAAGCTACACTTTCAACTGTCAGCATTCTATATGAATAACATTAGAACTTCCCTTCTGAACAGTGCTGGCAGCTTGCAGTGAAACCGAGTATCGCAACTTATCTATACAGCAGCCACCGAAGACAGACTGTTTTCAGATAATAATGCATTATTTCTTTATTCTGTTCCGGTCCCGTGGGGGGAAAACCGGTAGAAATCAAAGGGGAACCAGAAGATTTATTCTTCCGTATCATTTTCTTTCCTTTTAAATGTCACCGGGGATTTAGGGTGGCGTATTTCCTTTGGGGAGGTAAGTGGTCAATGCAGAAAATCACAGATATGGATAGATTCTTCTAAACAGTTGGCATCCTTTTTGTATACTTCCTTATGTATGATCAAGGCGTCCAATTCAACAACGCTGATAGATCTCAGTGAGTCTCACCAGAAAACAGGGAGATTTTCTCTTTAGAAGGAGATGCAGGTATGGTTCGTAAAGATTATAAGAGCATCGATTGGTCTTGCTTCTACATCTCAACCCATAGAAGAACCATTTCCCATGATCAAACCTTTAAACTAGAAAATGATGATGATGTAGATATTACAAAAATTAGGAACGTTGAAAAAATAAAATGGAATATCTATATAAATAAAAATCTTGTCAAAAATTTTGACATTCAATTACTTTTTTATGTGTGCACCGAATTTGATGATTTTTTAGTTGTGATCGTTATGTTCAGGACCAGGCTTATCAAATTCATGATCCGACCTCAGGACTCTTTCCTACGATCCTTCAAAGTTTACATGTAATCCTCAAAATGGAATATCTATCTATAATATATCTATCTATATTACACTAGTAGTTCTGTGAACAGTAGACCTCACGCAGTATTCTCATCCGCAAGTACCTGATTGAAACTATAGACCTTATGGAAATAAAAGCAATAGACTGGCTTCTCCGCACATCTGTGTAATCACTTGTCAGCTGATTTATGGTGAATAATTCTATAGTCTGATTTTTACTCCAATATTGGCGTATGGAGGAGGCTCATTTTTCCTTTTATATTATCCTTGAAATGCAAAATTTCCAAAAACCTTGTATATACGTCGACGCGCAATTAAATAGGAACATACATGTCAAATTTCATGAAAATCTATTACCGCGTTTTGCCGTAAATGCGCAACATAAAATCATATAAACATTTAAACATTCAAACATTTGAGCATTTAAACATTAAGAGAAATGCCAAACCGTCGACTTGAATCTTAGACCTCACTTCACTCGGTCAATAATATCTATCTATGATAAAATGGAATATCTATATAAATAAAAATCGAGTCTCAAATTTTGACATTCAATAACTTTTTTATGTGTGCACCGAATTTGATGATCTTTTAGTTGTTTTTGATATGTTCAGGACCAGGTCTATGGCCTATCAAATTCATGATTCGAATTCAGGACTCTTTCCTACAATCCTTCAAAGTTTACATGTAATCCTTATGGGAGAAGATTTGTGAGCTGGCCACACACGAAAATAAAAATCAGCTATTATAATCATTGCGACATCCAACAGCTGTCGGTAGATCTGTTTTACAAATTATTTTCTTTCTCGCTACTGATTCACAAAATTTCAATTCACGATACGAATTACGTCCAAACTTGGGTCGTGGAACTTGAAATGCTGTCAATTTAGAATTTGCACGGGAAAATCAGCAGCAAGGAGATATACCATTCAATACCTAGCAAGCTGCATTCAACTATAACTAGAAATACAAACTGCTGCACAACTAACTAAGCACATAGTGAGTCCAGATTTCCATAAGAAGCACACCTGAGAGGCGCGGCTTGGTGATAAAAAGTTTTGATCTTATGGAGATTGCCTTATCACACCGTTCCACGCCATGCCCGATTTAGTGTGTGTGAGCTCTTCCATTCAAACCAATAAGCAAGGAGCACCTGGTACAAAATGCCGCATCGCGCCTCCTCAGGTGTGCATCCAGTTAAAATTTGTCATGAGATGCATTAACTATTTGGCGGTACGAAGTTCGCCGGGCCAGCTAGTCATAAATTAATATTAGTCGAGAATCATGAACAAATGAAGCTCTACAAGCAATAAGCCTATACCTATAATCCAATTCTACAACTCAAACCATAGAAGAGGTATACCTCATGCTAAATTAAAAATCCTTTCTACAGATAATGATGATGATGATGATGATGTTGATGATGATGATGATGATGATGATGTTGATGATGTTGATGATGATTATGATGATGATGATGATGATGATGATGATGATGTTGATGATGGATTAGTAAGATCACAAAAATGAAGTGAAATAGTGTAAATAGTAGTTGAGAATCATAAACAAATAAATCTATTCGAGCAAAAGGCTCACCTTAGTGACCATATTTGAGAAAAAAATCAACACATGAAGCTTCTTCTTCTTCTTCTTCTTCTTCTTCTTCTTCTTCTTCTTCTTCTTCTTCTTCTTCTTCTTCTTCTTCTTCTTCTTCTTCTTCTTATTCTTCTTCTTCTTCTTCTTCTTCTTCTTCTTCTTCTTCTTCTTCTTCTTCTTCCTCTTCTTCTTCTTCTTCTTCTATCTTCTTCTCTTCTTCTTCTTCTTCTTTTCTCTGCTTCTTCTTCTTATCTTCTTCTTTTCTCTTCTTCTTCTTCTTCGTTTCTTCTTCTTCTTCTTATTCTTCTTCTTCTTTTTTTCTTTTTCTTCTTCTTCTTCTTGCTTCTTCTTCTTCTTCTTCTTCTTCTTCTTCTTCTTCTTCTTCTTCTTCTTCTTCTTCTTGCTTCTTCTTCTTCTTCTTCAGGTTTAAGGTTTAGGCTCTTGCCTGTTCTGACTCACAACTACAGTATAATCATTGTATATCTACGTATCTATCAAATGAAGCTCTGTAAGGAATAGGCCTATACTACTGGTTTTCTTCACTGAAATCTTTACTACTGGTCTTTACTGATTCATCTCACCTCAATCAAGACCATTCACGAGATCTCTAATCTGAGAATCTTCAATGAGGAAACATAGAGAGAGAAAGAAAGAGTAAGAGTGAGATAGAGAGTGCAAGAGAGAAAGTGGGAGTGAGAGAGTGTTCAGATGAAAAGTGAGAGATCCTTTCCAGACAGCTTGTCCAAAACAATATCTGAGATGAAGTTCTCGTTCTCTCACACTCTCACTCTTTCTCTCTTTATCAATACTCGCTATGTATCCGTCTATCTCGCTCTCCTCGTATCTTAGTTCTTCGATAAACTGCGATTAAATTGATACTGATGCCCTTAGAACGCCTGAAGCTGTCAGCTTATTGACGGTTATTCTGTATCGTTGCCCTTCAATAGCAGCGCAAGCACTGCTCTCTACACTCATCCGCTCTTTGAGGGTTGAAGCATTGAGCAAGGCATCATCTGTGAGGAATTCCAATAACCGGAAGTATTTTATAAACATTACAAGACGTTTCGTTCAAAAATACTTTGAAAAATAACAGAAAATATTCTGAACACTCATTTTCAAGAAACAGTTCCCTCATGAAGAACAAGTGAGTGAGGGTGAGAGAGGGAGTAAGAGCGAGGATATTTCAAACATTCACTTTAAAGAAACTTCCCTCATGAAGAACAAGTGAGTGAGGGTGAGAGAGAGAGTAAGAGCGAGGATATTTCAAACATTCACTTTAAAGAAACTTTTTCCTCATTCTTGGAGCAGAATGAAGGGAATATTTATATTCATTGGAAGCAGTCCTGAGAAAATGTTCAAGGAATACTGTAAAAACTCAGTTCAAAAAATCGGCTTCCCCTACTTTGAAAAACGTTACTTCAGAAATTCGAGTACCCCTAGGCTTCCAATATTTCCAGTAGGCCTGACTCGTTCACAGTATGCAGTTTGTAGGTAGCTGAAAATTCATTTCAGATTCAAATTGAATCATGTTTTTTACTTTCCTTGCCCTATTACCATGGGTAAGGGAAGTATTGCTTTCCGCAAAAAATTAAGGTACCCCAATTTGTAAATTTCTATACGTTTCAAGTTCCCCTGAGTCCAAAAAAGTGGTTTTTGGGTATTGGTCTGTATATAAATATATATATATATATATATATATATTATATATATATATATATATGTGTGTGTGTGTGTGTGTGTGTGTGTGTGTGTGTGTGTGTCTGTGTATGAGTGTATGTGCGTCTGTGTACACGATATCTCATCTCCAAATTAACGGAATGACTTGAAATTTGGAACTTAAGGTCCTTACAATATAAGGATCCGACACGAACAATTTCGATCAAATTCAATTCAAGATGGCGGCTAAAATGGCGGAAATGTTGTCAAAAACAGGGGGTTTCGCGATTTTCTCGAAAACGGCTCCAACGACTTTGTTCAAATTTTACCTAAAATAGTCATTGATAAGCTCTATCATCTGGCACAAGTCCCATATCTGTAAAAATTTCAGGAGCTCCGCCCCATCTATGCAAAGTTAGATTTTAGATTCCCAATCATCAGGCTTCAGATACAATTTAAACAAAAAAATTCAAGAGGAAAAGATTGAACATGAAAATCTCTACAATTGATGTTCAGTAACATTTTCACCTAAAATTGAATTCGAGAAAATGTGATTATTTCAATTGCAAACTGTTGACAACTGTTGATTCTATTAAATCATTCACTATGAAGAAATAGCAGACCTCATGTGTTTCCAGCGTTATTGTCCTGTCACCAGCTGTCTCAGATCTTTGAATAGTAGTAGACTTGAGATGCGCGGGAACACTAGCGTCAGGTGATCAATTTTCATAACGGTAAGGAAAGTTGTGTGAGTACGCCGCACCAAATTTTTTATCTGATAAAATTAAACTACAAGAAAAATACACATATCTATGATGAGACAAAATAAAATTTTCAAATTTGTTTTCTCTATCAAGGTAATTTGATTTTGCAAATGATTGATTGTGTCCTGAATTTTATCATCTACATAGAAATCCAATCTCGGGCGCTTATGACGTTCTTTAAATCCCCTTCGGCCACGATATATTTATCATATTTATTTATCACATTGTGTACAAATACTTAACATAAGGAAAAGCACAACAGCCACATGCCCAAAACTGTCCCATTTCCAATTTATACTACCTATACTGTCCAAATCAAAATTTAGCCAATATTAGTTCAATTATATCTCAACTTATTTGTAAAAAAATACCAATTCATGGACTTATGCTTGAACTTATATTAGTATCACGGGCTATAGTCATATTTACTTTAAACTGTTAGCATTGGAAATCATTGATTTCATGTATGGAAGATGCTGACAGTTTCAAGTGAATCTTACTTTATTAAAATTTGATCAATTCATACAATAAGCCCAGTTACAGATGGAATTAAATAGAGAATGCAATTATTCAAATGCCAATTTAGGATTTTTCGTTGAATAAGCCCAGTATTATTATCTCTCAAACATACTGAATATTATCGCCTATAATTCTCTTTCACTTATTTGCTTTAAGAATCAATCAAATGTGTCCAAACTCTCTTCATAATCCAATTAACAATCATTCATTCAAAGTATCTTCCCAACAACAAACATAATTCATTATTCATAAGACATAAATTCATTATTACCATTACTAGTCATCCACTAAAAAACAGCATTTATTATGGACATAACAATACATTTATTATGTATTATTGACCGATTCAATCAATGCTGACAGTTTGGATTGAATATAACTAATATCTCATTATCGATGCTTCAGTCACTATACAAAAAGAGACACACCCTAACAAGAATAGACAATACAAGAATGCGATGAGCACATATCTATGATGGTATGACGTATATTATGATGATGTATATTCTATGAGCACATATGCTGATGTAATTCAAATCTCTCAATGCACTCGCATATTCAGTGAGATTTGCATATTAACAGTTAAGGCCTATGCATACCGTTTATAGCAATCCATTATAAGAACCTTTCATGAAGGAGTTCCGACAACTCAAACTCATAACTGCATAATCTGATGTACTAGTTGTGATACAAAGTACACAATACTGTACATTTGTCGCGTGGTCTCTATCACAGAATATTGTAAGTTATTAACTAGAAGTCATATTTGGGTATTAGAAAGAAAAATAAAAATCTAGGTACCCTTTTTTGAAATATTTCAAAAAAGGGTACTAAGATTTTTCTTTTTCTTTTCATTTCTATAAAAGTAGCCCTATACAGAAAAGATATAAATAAGTTGGGTATCAAAATATGGACTCTATAAGAGAATATTGTATTCTCAGAAACTCATCAACAAAAGTCTAAACACGTATTCTACCAGGGCTACTTGTTAGTAGTTAAAATATTTTTTAGTTAAAATAACACCATAGTACCGTTTTCTAAAAACTTTCCAATACAAAAACAACTAGTTCCGGATGCTCGATCCATTTCATTTTTTAAACATCCGAAACTAGTTGATTTTCATTTTGTATTTTCCAAATAACTCATATTTGGACATGCATAATCATTGATCGATTATCAATATTCGTTCTCATCAATAATGGTGCACTAGAGTGAAGTATTTACGTAATGTTAATGGCGCGATCCCGTTATTTTGGGATTATAATCTTATTCTAGATATCATCAAGCTCTACCAAGTTTGAAGATAAAACTTTTTGACGCAAATAGGCGTATAATAAATTCAATTTGCAATGAGGGGAATATCATATTTCACTCAAAATATGACAGCTACGTTGAGCACTTCACTTCAACTTCATTATGATCATCAACAAGTAAGCTGTAATTTTTTTCAAAATTAATCAAAATTATATTTAGTTTTTTCACTTGATTTCTTTATTTATGATAGTAATGTTAATAGTAAGTTCGTTCGCTTGTGTCAGGTGATTTTATGTGCCGAAATTTGAATACTCTTTTAACAGCTTTATCATTGAAAATGAAAAGTTCATGTCTGTGAGCATTTTGACAAAGTGTATTCTGGAGCAAAACAGCATAAAGTCATTGTGAGAATGAGGAAGAAACATTTTTGGTGTCCATGCTGACCTCAACAAAGCTGCGAGGCAAAGTAGCCAGGCATGTTTGTGGGTTGTTTGCGAGAATTTCTTTTTCTTGAAATATGCCGAACAGCAACTTTTCGAAATGCGTGTTTTCATGAAGAATTTGTGTCACAAGAATAAAGTTTCAGGTGACCTACTTACTCCTCCCGGCATATTTTACCACTAACTTTACTCAAAAAAAATGTTCAATTCCTCTTCATTGGAGATGATGTTCATAATTGTCTGAAATAATTCTTCAATACCTTCGCTTCAATAATATAACAAGAGAATTTTTTGAGCAACGAATATAGAATTTTGAGAAAAATTTTAACATTCCTGTATAAACTTTTCGACTAAAATCATCAAAATACAAAAGCAAATTCCCTGCATAATGCCTGGAAATATTTTTCAATATAATCAAGAGTGATTAATTGAATTAAGCTTGTGATGTTCATCTTGTCTCACACGAATAAGGATGATTATTATTATTGAGAGGAGAATAACGAAGAAAGAGGAAAACATATATATGAGTTTCAAAAGGGAACGAAAAGACATTTTTGGGTCTGAACAGAGGAAACTGTACTGGAAGTGGGACAGAAATCAAATTCAATAAAAATGTGAACGATGAAGAACAGAGATGATAGTGAGTGGTTGAAGAAAACTCTACTTGAGAAGGAAGAGAGGGAGAAGGAGTAGTAGAAGAAGAGTGAGAAGATGGGAGAGGAGAAGAAGATGAAATAGGAAAAGAAGAAGAAGAGCAGAAGTATGCAAATTTCGCTAATAAAAGCACAAATAGCTTGGCGACACAACCAACAATGTATACAATGTCGATTAACGATTCATTTGGTAGTGCAATTACGCTGGAATAAATACTGTCGACTTAATTCTGCTCTCAATTCATTCCCTCTAGACAATTCTGGTCCACTTGAACTAGACTGAGACACAGATATATAGTACATTACACACATGTTCTAGAAGTAGATGACGATAAAGAATGGACTGAGTAGGGAAAGAGAGAAAAAAAACAAGAAATGTTGGAGGAGGGAGTAAAGAAAAATAATTTGAAGGAGAGAAAGAAGGGAGAGAGCAAGAACAAAAACAAGACTAGCAAACAAATATATAGTGAATGACTTTCAAACTTTGTTCCAGAATTTGCATGGTTTTCAATGTTATTGCTAGCCATTTAGCATAGCATTGTGAATGTGGATGGCAGAATTAGACGTCACATTCGACATGGCAATTAAAAGAAGAAGAAAAAAGAGGATAGAAGGAAGAAAAAGACGTGGGATCGGATGAGAGACTGTGATGGGTAGAAAGAGAGAGAGTGTGTGAGGAGATGGGAGAATCTGAGATTCAAGAGAGTAGAAGAGAGAGGTGAAGAGACAAATAAGGATGGGAAGAAGAAGGAGGTAGGCTAGATGATGATGATATTAGAGAAGAAACAAGAATGGAGGAAAACAATAAATGAGGAAAGGTGATGTGGAGAGAGAAAGTGTGTGTAAGTAGATGCGAGAAGCTGAGATCCAAGAGATGAGAAGACAAAGGTAGATAGATAGATAAATGAATTTTATTAATACTCCACAATAAAAGTGATTGAGGCAATAAAAGCCCTCTCCTCCATTTAACCCACAAATTATATTATGATGTATGAAGAGGAATAAAGAGAAGATGAAACAATGAGGCTGGCTAGACGATGACATTAGAGGTGTAACAAGAATGGAGGAGAACAATATAAGAAGGAAAGACAAACAGTGAAAGGGAATGCTGAGAGAGACAGAATGATGAATGATAAGGAAGAATGTTCAAGGAAGATGAGAGGAATATGGAAATCAAGCCAAAAAACCAATCAGTTAAAAGAGGGGGAGGAAGGACAAAGAAAGAATTAAAATTGAAGGAGAAACAAGAAGATGAAAGATACGGGAGAATTTGTAGAGGAAGAAGAAGGAAAATATGGAGAAGAAGGATGCAAAGTAAGTAGCAGAAAAGGACAAATTATGAGTGCTATAATTATTGAAATATACGTTACTATGAAATACTTACAATGAAGAGGGACGTGAAAAGAGTGAATAGAGAGGATACAAAAAAGAAGACCATGAAGAAAACAAATACCGCAGAAGAAAGAAGCTCTGCGGGATTGGGCTTTTGAAAATTACTAACGAGAGCACTGCTAAGCCCTAGAGCAAGCACCCTACATACTCTGACATAACCCTATTACTCTTACATAGCTTAACTGGTCTCTGAATGTTTGGCACCATTCCAATGCAAGTCGCAACTTGTACAGTGTAATGCACTAGTAGCCAGTGACTTATTGCCGCGCTTGCTTCCTCGAATCCCTTTCAAGTCTGCCTTCAAGTCTCACTTCGAGTGTGTCCTTGTCTTTCGCTTCAAACGTCTCTGTTTTTAGAAGGATGACAAGAACGTCAAATTTATCTTGTTTGTAGCACTCTTGTTTTTCATGAAAATGTAATCTGTCATATTTTGTCTCATTCATTTTCTTCCAATGTACTGTTTCAAATCTCACTATATTTAGTTCAAGTACCACAATGCACTGGGCTCAAGACATTTTTTGATATGCTAGAATTCATGTGTAGATTCCTCTCCCAAGGCATACATCAGATATGAACTAAATCGTTACAGTTATCGTTTCTCTATGCATTGTCACGTTATTTTTGTGAATAACAGTTTGCCTGGCTTGGCTGCAGTCGGTAAAGCATGAGTAAAAAATTATATAATTCTGGTTGTGGTTCTTAGAATTTAAATTAGACAAAACTCTCTTAGGCTCGCTCAGGAGCTCCCACAGTTCACTGTTCTTGGACAATTTATATAAATCTCTGGAACGTATTATTTCCAAAGAATTGATTATCAATAGTAAGTATCGCTGACTAAACCAACTTATTCGGTGAAGAATAAACTCATTACAGATAATAAATATTTTTGGGGTTTATAAGTTGTTTTTACCTCTACAACAATTAGCCATGTGCTTTCCAAATCCTCTAGTTGAATACTATTTGTTTACAACAAACTTTTGCAAAGGTGTCTGACTAGATTTCACATTATACAGCTTGATAGATTATTAGGTCGCCGATCAGTAGGTATTAAAGCCTAACCTCAAAATTTCCAATACTTTATATAATATAATAAATAAAATTCTTTCTATTCGGCTGTTCTAATTTTAGCCATGGTACCCGTTATTATCTAATCTTTCACTTGTTGCTATCGCACTTGGCGATAATAGAATAGCTGTTTTGATCCAGACCTATAAAACTCTTTCAATTAGCGATTTTGCTTGCTTATCGAATTTTAATACGTTACAGCATGCATTAAGACTGTCTAGTGCATTTTCCTCAAGTTGCTTATTTTCCAGAAGGAATGTGAAAAATGGCTAGCTCTTTCTAGAAGGACTAGATATTGGCTGGTCTTTGTATTAATTCAATTCTCATTTACATTCTTTCAAGTCTTCTCAGTTTCCCCTCAAAATGTCCAACCGTTTGTCGTAAAACTCCTTCGATTTTCAGGGAGAAGTCGATAGATATGTGCTGTGTAGTTTTATAGTCAGTTTGACTCTTCCAATCACTATTTTACTTCAATAGAAAACCTTATTTAAATTAAAATTTATTGTATCCCTTATAATTTATTTACTTTTATCTTTTCTTCATTCTCAGAAATGACTAAATGATAAGGATTTTTTTATTTTAAAAATTATTATACTATTCTCGATTTGCAACGGTCACCAGCGGGCAAAGTTTATTCTTTTGCTGGTGATGCCATATATAATACGTGAATTATATATACATATGTAAAGAGATATTTATGATTTTGTATTATTATTTCCTTATTTTTAAGTTAACACTTGTATTTTGTTTAAATTTATTGTTCATCATTTTTGATTTGCTCTTTATTTGTGATTGTTTTTTTTAATGGCGAAATAAATGATTTGATTTGATTTGATTATTCCCATCGCACGGGATCTAAAAGCTTCTTATTATTTTACAGTCTCCTCTCTGCCAATCAGAGTTTTTGATCAGGTGGAAAGTTTGAATTATTTTCTGATGATTATGCTGATAATGATGTATCTTTTCATGATTTGTAGCCTGGTAGCCTTTGTGATTATAGTATCGATTGTTACCAACTGAAGGTTCCAGTAAAGGTACAAGAGATTATTAAAAAGTGAAATACAAAACATTCACGAGGTTTGATTCAGATAATGATTCACAAAGATACAACAAACAAAGATGAAAATTGATAATACAAAAAGTGGAACACAGGAAATGATACGTGAGACATACTAGTAGCTCTGCGAACAGTACACCTCGCTCATGAATACATCTTTCAATCTAATGAGAAGAGCCAGTACAGTAAGTATATTGTGAAGATTTAGCCATGATTGTCATCTATTATTTTCTCCATTAAAAGTGCTAGAGACACTGTTTCCAGGGACACCGGACTTATCAAGGAGTACCTTTCTATCAAATACATACCTTTTAAGTGAAAAAGACTAAGAAATTGTCAAAAAACCACAGATTTATTGATACTCAGAAAGACCGGTTTCGGTCATTATCAGAGTTTATCAGAGATTGACAATGGTGTAATTACCGAAACCGGTATTTCTAAGTATCAATAAATCTGTGTTTTTTTTTTGACAATGTCTTGGTATTTTTAATTTAATGTTAATAATTACCACAATATCAACTTCTCAACTATACAAAAAGGAAAAAAATTACATTTATACCTTTACATACAAATTTTTCTCTACAACTGCAGTATTGGACTCTAATACAATAAAAATTTTTTAAAAATAATTTATCCAATTAATTTGTTAAATCAATTCAATAATAATAATAAGATGATTCAATCTAATTATCTATCTAATCATAATATTTATTTCATAATGATAATATTATTAGAATAAGATAAAACAATAATAGTATTATCTGCAAAAAAATCTGGCAGGAACGAGAATTGAACCTGGGTCCCACAGTGTGACAGACCACGGTTCCACCGACTCGACCACCATGTGCTCGTAACAATAGATGCGAAAAAGTATGAGAATGAATTGCTGTATCCTCAAAGACACATCCTTTCTGGATTGAGGTTAGTTCACGGTTTTTTCTAATATTACAAAAAACCCAGAGGTCTTATTAAAAATCGTTACACATACATTTCTGCGCCTTGTTTCAAAGAACTTGCATACCAAATTTCATCCAAATCGGACAATAACTGCTACTGTGACTGCGGTACAAACAAACAAACAAACAGACAAAAGCCGATTGAATCGAAACTAAGACATCAGCTTCGCTTCGGTCAAATATACAGGAGTGGACTCAGAATATTGATGTTATTCTAAAAAGAATATTCATCATGGTACAACAGCGATTATGCTGTCAAAATAAAAATATGATATTGAAATGAGAATATCCTTCATCAGGCGGCGGTAGAACAGTTTTGACAGGAAACTGAGTTGACAGAGAAATATTCTCGCAAGAAGATACAGAATAAGCCAGCATATAAGATGATACGCAAGCTGATACAGAATTATACAGGAATACACCAGAGATGATATGCAAGATGACACAGAATTCAACAGAGATGATACACAAGATGGTACAGAATGAAACAGAGATGATACGCAAGATGGTACAGAATTAAACAGCGATGATACGCAAGCTGATACAGAATTATACAGGAATACACCAGAGATGATACGCAAGATGACACAGAATTCAACAGAGATGATACACAAGATGGTACAGAATTAAACATAGATGATACGCAAGATGGTACAGAATTAAACAGCGATGATACACAAGCTGATACAGAATTATACAGGAATACACCAGAGATTATACGCAAGATGACACAGAATTCAACAGAGATGATACACAAGATGGTACAGAATTAAACAGAGATGATACGCAAGATGGTACAGAATTGAACAGAGATGATACGCAAGATGATACAGAATTATACAGGAATACACCAGATATGATACGGAAGAGATAATAGGAATTGAACATGAGATACACAATACAGATGATACAGATGAAGTGCTGCAGAGGATTAAGCTACGCCTTATGAGTAGTGAGTGTTAGCAGTAAGCTAGCAAATTGAAGTTCTGATCCAGCAACCAATACACTGTGCAAGGCTAAGAAGAGATGCAGGGGATGAAATTGTGAAAAGAAGATGAAAAAGAGAAAAAAGAAGAAGAAAGAGAAGAAGAAGAAGAAGAATAAGAAGAAGAAGAAGAAAACGAAGAAGAAGAAGAAGAAGAAGAAGAAGAAGAAGAAGGAGGAGGAGAAGAAGAAGAAGAAGAAGAAGAAGAAGAAGAAGAAAAAGAAGAAGAAGAAGAAGAAGAAGAAGAAGAAGAAGAAGAAGAAGAAGAGGAAGAAGAAGTAGTAGTAGTAGTGGAAGTAGAAGAAGAAGAAGAAGAAGAAAAAGAAGAAGAAGAAGAAGAAGAAGAAGAATAAGAATAAGAAGAAGAAGACGACGAAGAAGAAGTAGTAGGAGTAGAAGTAGAAGAAAAAGATGATGATGATGATGATGATGATGATGATGATGATGATGATGATGATGATGATGATGATGATGATGATGATGATGATGATGATGATGATGATGATGATCACGATAATGATCATGAAGATGATTATGGAGAAGAAGGGGAAGAGTAAAGGAGTAAAAGTGGAAGGGGAATAAGATAGAAAGGGGTAGAACTAAGAAAGGATCGTTGGGTATTAATGGTGGTGTTTAATGTCAAACAGCCTATTGAAAGATACCCCACGTGTGTGCGAGCTGGGTGTGTGTAAGGGAGATGAAAGACAAAAAGGAAGGTGGAAGAACGAAGAGAAAAATTTGATGAGGTAGCCGAAGAAAGATGGGAAAATGGGGAGGAAGAGGAGGAAAATCGTGGAATAAGAAGTTGAAATTGAGAAGTGAGGAAAAAGGGGGAGAGGAGAGGGAAAGAGAGAAAAAGGAGATTGAACAGGAGAAGGAAAGTAGGAAAAATGCGATAGGGATGAGGGAGAGGGAGAAAATGAAGAGAAGCCAAATTAATATTATTGATGAATAATTTATGTATGTAGAATAATAATGGAAAAAGGAGTAGAGGAAGAAAAGCGGGGGAGGAAGAGAAAGAAGGAGAAAAAAACAAGGAATAGGAAAGGAGGAAAGAGAAAAAAGAGGAAGAAGTAGAAAAGGAACAGCGAGGAGGAGGAAAGAGCGAACCAAGAAGAATACAACTTAAAGAGAATAGCTCCATGAAAAAGGTCGAAAGTGAATAAGAGACGTGAAAACATGATGAATAAGTTAGATTGCTATCATTTCAGAGAAATAGTCTATTTCCGAATAAATGATAATAAAGTCCAAATAGAATAATAATAGTCCAAATAGTCCGAAATAGTCCAAATAATAATAATAGTCCGAATAGAGAAAATAGTGCACTAAAAAAATATTAAAAGTCAGGTTATAATCAGAAGACAAAGACAGAATTGTACGAAAATAGAATTTGTTCCAAACATAGAATTTGTTTGTGCAAAAAGAAGGAGAACGAACATGATTAGGACCGAGGAGTGGGAGAAGCAGTAAAAGGTGGAGGAGTAGGAGAAAGAGGAGAAGGAGGAGGAGGATGAGGAGGAGGATGAGGAGGAGGAGTAGGAAGAGGAGGAGAAGGAGGAGGATGAGGTGTAAGGGAAAAAATGGGGGGTGGAGGATGGGATGAGGGAGGAAAAGGACGTTATAGAGGGGAAGAAGAAGAAGAATGAGAAGATATTAAAGAAGAAGTCTTGTTATATTAGAAGAAAGGTAGCCTTTCAAAGAAGCTATAGGGGGAAGTCGAAGACAGATTACAGGCGCGATAAACAAGTCGCTGACAAACGGCTGGTGAGAGGAGGCAGAAGAACAAAACAGGTGAAGAGGAAGAAGAATTTGAGTGAAAGGAGGGAGATCGCAAGTTGGAGAGGAAGTGATTGTTTAGAAGAATGATGAGAGATCAGAAGAGAAACTGGGGAAAGATAAGAAGGAATAGTGAAATTTAGAAGATGAGAAGAAAGATAGGGAAACTGGAAATAAAGGGAAAGGAATAGTGAAATTGAGATGAGAAAAAAGACTGGATGGAAGATAGAGAAACTGGGAGTATAAGAGAAGGGATAGTTGAAATTGAGAGAATGAGAAAGAACAAAAGAGAAACTGGAAATAGATTGATTGATTGATTGATTATTTATTTCGTGTGCAAGGTCTGAAGAGACCCATTGCACAATAGAACAAAGAAGATACAAAGAATGTTATACAATTAATAAAACAAGAACAAAATACAAAGCAAGATAAATATAAGTATTACATTAGATAAAGTTCGACACCTGAATTAATTGAACGTTCTTACAACTTTCACTAAGATTAACAATAAAAAATAAAACTGAAAGGAAAAAAATGAAGAATGGATATGTTACATGATAAAATATTAAGACAAAAACTTATAGGAAAAAAACAAATAATAAAGAAGATGAGATGAGAGAATGAAGAAAGACAGAAGAGGGTTGAAAATGAAGAGGAACTTGTCAAGTTTTCCAAAAGCACCAGACACACTGCAAACCATTATATACCTAAGAAGAGAGTTGTAATGCCATGTTCTGCCCTTAATGAGCTTGGAAAACATAGAGAGGAAAACATAGTGAACGAAAATATAAATAAATATAAAATATAAAACATAAATGTCCGAAACATGTTGTGATAAAATATTTCAAAAAAAGGGTACTGAGATTATTATTTTCTTTATATTTATATAACAAGTAGCCCTATACAGAAAAGGGATAAACATAGTGACATTTAGTGGGAGAGAAATTGAAAAGAAAATGAATTGGAAGGTTTCAAGGAATGCAGATAGGAAAAATGGAGTATTATTAGAGGAAGTGGAGAAAATTTATTATGACGAGTTCAAGATATTTTATTGTGAGATAAGATGAGATTAATCGAAAATTAAAAGGGATACACATTTGAATAGGTCAAAAGTTGAGAAAGTTGACTGATCACAGAAAGACAGAAAAGTAAAAACTGGAACAAAGATGAATCATAGAAAGGAGAAGAAAAGGAAGAACAAGTGAAATATTAAGACGGTGATAAGGAGAGTAGCTTGAGAGTTAGAGTGTGAGACAAGCGTAAGATCTCCTGAATGAATGTTGTTGATAGGATCTGTATAAGAAGGAGGCTTCCTAGTAGAAGGAGAGAAAAGAGAAGAGGAAGAAGACACGATGATATATAAGCTGCATGATCAAGAATGCAAGTGAAGGATGTAGGAAGGGATATTTCACATCACAGGAACAACCTTTTATAGTCTGCACCTGCAAGTTTACACAGCCCATGCTACAAGAGTAATCTGAGAGGAAATTTGAAACTGGTGAATTCGCTTTGAAACATAGCTGTATTGAACTGAGAGTGTTTTGATACTAATAGACTTGTGATAAAGAGTTGATAGTCACTAGAACTTTCAATCTTTCCAAATAGATAATCAGAAAATTCAAAGGGAAGAGGTGGAAATCCATACTTTGTACTAGTAGTTCTGTGAACAGTAGAACTCACGCAGTATCCTCATCCACAAGTACCTGATTGAAACTATAGACCTTATGGAAAAACAGCAATAGACTGGTTTCTCCACACATCTGTGTAATCACTTGTCAGCTGATTATGATGAATAATTCTATAGTCTGATTTTTACTCTAATATTGGCGTATGAAGAAGGCTCCTTTTCCCTTTCATATTATCCTTGAAATGCAAAATTTCCAAAAACCTTGTGTATACGTCGACGCGCAATTAAAAAAGGAACATACCTGTCAAATTTCATGAAAATCTATTACCGCGTTTCGCCGTAAATGCGCAACATATAAACATTTGAACATTCAAACATGTAAAACATTAAGAGAAATGCCAAACCGACGACTTGAATATTAGACCTCACTTCGCTCGGTTAATTTAAAATACCGCCATTTTGCTTAATTGGAGGTATCTTCCTTCACGTCTTCTTTAAGCTTTTGAAACAAGTGAAAAATTCTTGACAATAACTCCAAATACTCCCTACATACAAATGAAACCTATAAAGTGGTGCACTCCGGATGAATGTGATAGTACTAATAGTAAAATGGGTGAAAGTTTTATCATGGGCGGGGCTTGTGGCATACTGAGCTGCGATTGGTGGAATGTTCTTTGAAGGATTGAGCGAAGGATAAGGGAAGGAGCTATAGAGAGATTTACCTCAAACTGTCAACAATAATAAAATGGGAAGCATTGATGTTGATTACAAGGAATGCTGACGGTTTGAAGTTAATCCAACTATGGACATAGTACTAGGTTGAAACTTGGAAAATGATTTTAAATATTTAGTACAAAAATATAATGTATAACGTGCTGCATTCTGCATGAATGTTACTAATAGTAAACTGGAAGACAGTCTCATCGTGGGCGGAGCTTATGACATAATTCGATTGGTGGGTAACATTTGGTGGGTGAGTTGAAAGTATGATTTCTTTCTTATAGTTGAGGATGATATCTACATAATGATCTGGCTCGTGCGTGAGATATTATTGAGATAGAGAGTACTTGTAGAGATAATGAGCCGTAGTAGAAATGCGCATATATCTATCACTGCAAGAAAGAACCGTACCTACAGTTTTAGGTTGATACGGAACTATGTGATTTCTTAGTGTTAATTATAATTCAGTAAAATCAGTAACCATCAGGTATCAATCAATTTTACATTATGTATCGTGTATGGTTTCCAGTAAAAAAATTAAAACTCATAGGTTTTGAAAGAAATAGTATATTTCGCACCTAGGGCCGAAAATGAGACTTTTCCGGCTCGAAATCGGTTTTCAAGTCCGAGGCCGTAGGCCGAGGACTAGAAAAGATTGAGAGCCGAAAAAGCATTTTCGCCCATGGTGAGAACGTTATTTTTCGCCACACAGAAAAATAAACAATATAAATATGAGAATGATTGTTTATTAGGCACTTCCGAAAGCAAAACACGAAGGTTATAGCTCTAGCAAATCTCAATATCAGGAAATTGTCCAAGTATTTTTATTTTTTATTCTGATTTGTCTAAAATAATAACCTAAAAGATTATGTTCAATTATGTGAGAGGTTGAGTTTATACTTTTTATTCTTCCAAATGACAATAAGATGATATTATTATAAATGTTTTGATCCTTGAATAATAAACACAAATAATGAAAAGTTTTTTGATCAGCTGCTTTAGCACACTTGAAATTTGGCCAATCTGAATGTCAACGTCAACAATGCTTGTTGTTGTTGACTTCGGAAGTTTAGGTTAGAAGTTCTATCCTACTCTGAAAATCGAATTTGAATAGTTTATAAAATATATCTTATCTGTATTTTATTCATCCAAATAAAATGATAGTATCTTATTGCAGAATACTTATTCAATTCTAGAAGCATAAACTGATTCCGTTTCATAAACCATTTTGTAAACACGTTCACATCAAATCAGAATCAGCTGACTTCAAGGTTATTTTACAGCCCTAGGGCCGTAAAACTTTTACCGGCCTGGTCAGAAAACAATCATTTTCGGCCTCCATATGACGCACGAAAACCAGCTCATTACATCCAAGTGGGGCGAAAAATCACTTACATTCTATTTTGATATTTGGAATAGATTTATTTATTTATTTATACATTAATAGATACGATCATTGTCAACTATGAATGATTGGGAAAGGAACAACAGGCTTAAAGCCCAAAACTGTTCCTTTCCCAAATTTAGATAGAAATTGTCCAAAAATAGGTTATGTTTACACTACACGTTTTTTGTCCAATTTTGAGTCCAAAATATTTGGAGACGATATTATAATAGTATTTTCATGGAATGGTGGAATATAGAGATTATCAAACGCTCATTGCTATAAGCTATATCTAGTTAGATCAGTATGAAGAGTATTGTAAGTACAGGCTTGAGAGGTGGAGCTCCCGTAAAGGTGAGGTACAGGTGAGGTGGAACTCCCGTCAGGACCTCCCCACCAACAAAAGCCATAGGCATATTATTATTGTATCTTTTGAGCAGGATGTTTCGATTCCCGTCGCGAAGCGCGGGAGACCTGCTAGTAAATTTGTTAAAAAAAGACTTATGATAGTAAAGTGAAGACCAATGCTTCCAAGTCCCTGTTCCAATCCCCTCGTTCTATCCAGGCTTAAGTTAACATGAAGAGACTGCCAAGCCGCTCTGCAGAGTTTGTGAGTTTTGATACCGAATTTAATAGCTTCTATGTCCATTTGGTCATAACTGTTATAGGAGTTTTATGACTTGAAGGTGTTGGTTGGATAATGAACTTTCATCGATGGTTTATGAACTTGATGTGGTATTTTACTAAAATAAATACCACGCTTCGAAGGTAAAGGTGAACTTTGAATAATCAACAACTATTGGATAACTTGTTGGAAATTTTATAAAAAAAAACAAGAATAAGTGTTTTTCTTTCCTTGCCCTATTACCATAGGTAAGGAAGGTATTGCTTTCCGAAAAAAATTAAGGTACCCCAATTTCCAAATTTCTATACGTTTCAAGATCCCTGAGTCCAAAAAAGTGGTTTTTGGGTATTGGTCTGTATGTGTGTATGTGTATGTGTGTGTGTGTGTGTGTGTGTGTGTGTGTGTGTGTGTGTGTGTGTGTGTGTGTGTGTGTATGAGTGTATGTGCGTCTCACGTACACGATATCTCATCTCCCAATCGACGGAATGACTTGACATTTGGAACGTAAGGTCCTTACACTATAAGGATCCGACACGAACAATTTCGATCAAATGCGATTCAAGATGGCGGCTAAAATGGCGAAAATGTTGTCAAAAACAGGGTATTTCGCGATTTTCTCGAAAACGGCTCCAACGATTTTGATTAAAGTTATACCTGAAATAGTCATCGATAAGCTCTATCATCTACCACAAGTCCCATATCTGTAAAAATTTCAGGAGCTCCACCCCATCTATGCAAAGTTTGATTTTAGATTCTCATATTATCAAGCTTCAGATACAATTTGAACAAGACATTTTGAGTGGAATAGATTAAGCATGAGAATCTCTACAATTAATGTTCAGTAACATTTTCACCTAAAATTAAAAATAACCTCGAGATTCGAGAAAATGTGATTATCCAATAGCAAACTGTTGGCAACTGTTGATTCTATTAAATGATTCACTATGAAGAGATAGCAGACCTCGTGTGTCTCCAGCGTTATTGCCCTGTCACCAGCTGGCTCAAGTCTTTGAATAGTAGACTTGAGATGCGCGGGAACACTAGCGTCAGGTGATCAATTTTCATAACGGCAAGGAAAGTTGTGTGAGTGCGTTACACCAGATTTTTGAAAGTACTTACTGAAATTCAAGTAAAGTTTATGAATTACTTCTAATAAACCATTAGTATTATAGAATATGCTAGTACTACTTCTGTACGAGTCAACTAATAACATCATAATATATTTTATTGTTCAATTGAATACGCAGATACTCTAAGAAAATATCTTACGCTTAAAAAAATACATATTAATACACTAGCTCACTACACAAGTTCATTTCTCCAGCATAGATTCAGGATACAAATCTAGTGATCATACATGATTGTTATAGTATGAATAATAATTTATAGCATACTGAAGACATTTTTTAGTCACTTTTTCTATCCATGAGATGGACAAACCCTTTGAAAAAGCAGAGCTGTAGAATTACAAACATGGTCCTGGTGATTCAGAAATTATACTATTTTATTACTGTCCTGGGACCTGCATAGAAGAAATTCAGAGGACTTGTAGAACAGGATCAAAAACTAAGGATGTGCACACACTAAACTGGCAGTATTTTATACATGTAATAAAATAGTAATACTACTTGTCTATGTCTAGTTTGTGCTCACACTTCTGTGCATCGTTCTAAAATACTTTTTATTTTTTACGAAACAATATTAAGTTTGAAAGCTATTATGTTTCATACTGAATTTATTCACTAGAAAGCAAGAAGTTGTTTTTGTTCACGCTTGAAAGACGTGGTTTGCATAATCTGACGATTGCACAAACATTTTTGGAATAGTTTTGGAAGAGATCGGTCGACTTCAAATAAGAATTTAGTATTCTTTTCACACTTTTGGATCAAATGACTGTTTTGTAGAGGAGAATGTGGAGTGATAAAATGAATTCTCATGAGTTTACTATCATAGTTCTCAAATTTGAATGTTGTAGGTTCAAATTGGAGAATCCATCAGATGAAATATTGTTCAGGTTTCAGTTTCACTTGAAACTCTCTGCATCGTTTGAACGAGAAGCATTGATTTTACTTGAGTGTAATGCTGTCAGTTTGAAGTAATAATCCCTATAGATGCGTCTCAAGCTTTTCTACTTGAATTCCTCCATCAAATTGTTTTCTTTCCACCTTTATCTGTGAAAGTTTATTATGAGAGGGTATAATTCGAGAAGAAAATATCAAAGAATTGAGAAAGAGAGTTGAAGATTGACTAAGAATCAATTAATGAAGTTAGAGAGAGATATGAAAAGATTCTTAAAGGAAGTGAGAGTGTCTATAGAGTGATTTGGAGACAAGAAAGGAACTCGATAGAGATGGGAAAGAGGTAACAATTTTGGAAAAAACAAGATAGAATACTTTCAGGGGATGCTCCCTTACTCCAATCCCGTTGTGTGAAAATAACAAAACGGTTCATAATAAAAAAAATATAAAAACTTGTAGTGCCCTTTATTATTAAAAACTTTAAAATATTTCCACGACTAGTTCCGACCATAACTTAGGTCATTAATAAATATTCTTATTAAGAAATAATAATAATATATCTTATTGAGGAATAAGAATATTTATTTATATTAATTTTCTACATTTCAACCTAAAAATGACCTAAGCTATGGTCGAAACTAGTTGAAATATTTTAAAGTTTTTAATAATAAAGGGTACTACAAGTTTTTATATTGTTTTTATTAATTTGTACAAAAGTAGCCCATTTTAGTGAAGTCTTTTTAACAAAACGGTACTCTGTCATTGGTAAGGGTTCATAATAGTTTATAAGGGCTGATAATTTTTTATTTATTTGAACATTCAGAATAGGTTTTAATCCGATTCTAGGAGAAGAATACATCTTAAAATCCCTTTCTGAATACGGTCCTGTGACATAAAACATACTCTCTTGAACTTTAGTATAGGAAGCCGTTCTAGGCTTGAGCTTGTTGTTTCTTTTCGAAAGTTTCACAATATTAATATCCATATTATAATGAGTTTAATTTAATGAATAACTCAACACTGTTATTGAACTACATGCAACACTGCATGAACTACTCTCGCAATCATCATTATCATTATTCATTCAAGCCATTCAAGGATTTTTATACTCGATTCAATTGGTACTCTCATTTGCTTATTTTATCAATTTCAACAAACAAACAAATTCTCCATCAGGTATTGTGGGATTCCCTTCAAACTGACAACATTAGTTAAATGGAGAACATTGATGTTACATATGAAGGGACACTATGTCAGTTTTTTATTTCATAGCAAGTATGCTAAAATTCACTTAAAAATGTCAGCATAACATCAATTCATCCGATGCTGACGGTTGAAAGTGAATATGACTTTGGGCTATTTCAATTCGAGACACTTTTCCTACGATTGCACAATCACAAAGGTCAACAATCCCTGCTCCCTGAAGAAGGCAATGTAATTTGACGACTCCCTAGCGATTCTCCCTTTACGTCCCTCTGCTATTCCCTTTGGCTTTTTGTTCTTACCTGGCAAAAAGCATAAGTAACGTTGGCTGGACAGAGAGAGAACAATCATTGATTTGAAACGTTTTGATGCATGAGTAATCATCACAAGTAGCCCTGCCTGCCTATTGCGTCTGTTTTATTCAACTTTTGCTTCAGAAGCAAGCCAAAGCAAGTCAAACGCACTGTTCAGAATTTCTGATTTGGCTGCTGTTTATTCAATTTCCTGTATCCACTTTACGTACATTTCTATGTTCGCATTCCACATCTCCATTGTCTATATTTATATATTGCTCGTATTATCAACTGTACAGTACTTATTTTTGTAGACAAAGGTGACAAAAATCAATAATATAAGAATTCTTCTTATCCTTTGTCTTACCTTCACGGTTCAGCCTATATTGCCTGTTCCAACTCAAAAAAGCTAGTAATATCCTATAAATTTCCATAATGATTCATTCACAATATTATATTCAACAACAAGTTAGTATTGTTTCAAGTAACCTATCTACGTTTCATCATCAATTGAATGATACTCAAGAAGACAAGGATATTCGTTTGTCTCTGGTTCCATACATTGATATATTGGAAAAATTTATAGAATTCATTATCTTTGTCGATTGAAGAATTATAAAACACTATAACAACTATTTTGTATTAAAATGCGAGTATTCACTAAATTTCTCAATAATGAATAACATTACATTCTCATTATATTCACATTCCTTAAGAATGGCCTAGGTGTCTGATTCAGATCGAGGTCTGAAGGATATTCATTTTCATCCTTGAGCTTTGCCCCCTTCACCCGCCACTTTCAGAAAAAAAATACTATATCTGCTGATTCACCTTCTACAATAATTAATTGTATTAACAGTAATTATATATACACCAGTCCTCATCATAAATATATTTATATTCTACAGCGTTATTTTTCTCTTCTTCTTCTATTTTCCACCTCCTTTATCTTCTGTATATTTTCTTGTTGCTGGTTTCAGATTTCTTATTCATTTCGTACCTCCTAATCTTCTGAGACATGTATCGCCCTCAAACAAACAAGTTATCCCTACACATTGACTTTGCTAACACTCCTCCTTCTTCCCCTTTTCATCCCCATCTTCCACTTCCACCTCCACCACTTCCACCTCCTCCACCACCACCTCCTCTTTTACCTCTACCTCCTCATCAACCTCCTCCTATTCCACCTCCACCTTCTCCTTAACCTCCTCCTCCATCTCCTCCTCCTTCCACTCTTCATTCTCATCCACCCAATGCTCCTCCTCCACATCCAACTCCTCTTCCACCTTCAACTTCTCCTCCTCCTCCTCCTCCTCTTCTTCCTCCTCCTCCTCCATCACCTCTTTCACCTCCAACTCCTCCTTCTCATCTTGCGATTCGTTTTCATGTGAAGCAATGTGAACTCAATTCCAAAGCTCGTACTCATGACGCCCTGTACTGCAATGGCAAAACTACCCAGATTCAATATAACTTCAAGCGCTCTATCACTCTCACTTCTATCTTCAAACTGCTCTCCACTCTCTGTCATACTCTCTTTATCACTTAATCTTACACGCTCTCTCTCACTCTCTCACTCCCCCTCTCCCTCTTACACAATCTCTTTCTCTTTCTCTCTTGAAACTGATCCTGGAAAATTACACTCCATGCCTGTCTTGTAGTTGTTTGAACTCTTGCACTTGTCAATATTATCGACTCTAGAACAACTTCGTATTAAATTCAAATACCTTCAAGAACAGCTGGGGAATTCATCCTTCAAGCTTTCATGAATTCTGTCCATCATACAGGATGATTGAACATTTACATGAAGATCAATATAACATTACCATAATCAATATTGATATGTAGAGAAGACAAAATTATGAGGAATCATTTTCCAAATGAATAACACATAATAATCATTTGAACGTCTCATTTTTGTATCTCCCCATTGTCTCAAGTTGAATTGAGTAGTAATTTGTTTCGAGAAATGAAACCTAGAGATTGCACAATAGATATACAAGCAAGCAAGGAGTCGGCTGCTCATCAAATGAATTGAATATTGAGGTAACTGTTAACAGTTACATGTGGGTTCCAGACCACTGAAGTGAGATACACTTTGAACTGTTAAAATTGGAACATCGATGTTATTTATAAGGAACCACTTCGAGTGTGATTTCGAAGAACTTCGAGAATTATTCGATGAAAACGGCAGAATTTGAGTTTAATAAATTAAAAACTCTGCTCTGAGATTAAAAGAATATCTCTCTGTTTCCGATTACAAAAAATGTCGTCGATTGGATTAGATTTCCGAATTCATGTTTTATCTATATAATAAGAGAGAGTAGGGTTGTGTTTGTTCGTGTGTTCGTTTGTTCGTTTGTTCGCATCAAAACATGTCAACTTGTGGATTGCATACCGGAAAAATGGGAATGATTTAGATCTCCAAATTTTGAACATAGATTCTAAAAATATGAATCTCGTGCACCTGGGAGCCCAAATTTCAATTTTCCTTCTAGATTTTTCAGAATTAATGTTCAAATTCATCTATGCTACCGTAGGCTACATGAAGTTTCATAGCCCAAAGTGTGTCTATTTATGAGCAGGTTATAAGACTACCATTTACGAACGTCTATGTAGCGCAGCGGTAAAAAGGCCTGCTTACGGAGAGATAGATCCTCGGTTCGAATCCCCCGAGGCTTCCCATTTTTTTTGTTCTTAATTTTTTCCCTCGAAACGTATTATCATCAATTATTTTTTGAAGGAATTTGTTTTCATTACTATTGAACTTGGATTTTATCAAATAATTATTTTTAATGTAAAATTTTGCCACCAGTACAAATGAATTGAACATAGTCTTCATGCTGTAGGCCTATAATTGAATTTCATAAGAAAAACATGAATAGATCACAATAAAATAAGAAATAATTTATATTCTTCAGTTATAATGTACTATCAGACACGAATTCCCAGTGAAACGAGTATTTTAGGTATTTTGTTTGGAATTGGGAAAACAAAAGGCTGCCTGATTCAAATTGAGGGGGATCCTAATCGAACTAAAATTCATTGATGTATTGGAAAAAACAATATGATTTTGTGAGGTTTCCAAGTATTATGTATTCTTCAGTTTTCTATACTATAATAAAGGAAAGAACTGGCTTATACACGTAATGAATAGGGAATTATGTTTGACGCATCATCACGTCTGAAATATACTCAACTGATTAATTCGAAATTTTGCATATAGACTCTTCATTAACCGAGGATGGTTATAGGTCTATTTTCAAATTTCGATTTTTTATTACGTCAAGTTTTCATTTTGCAGTTCTAAAAGAGACCCTTGGCACTTGGCACCCAGTAGGCACGGGTTACCTACTAGTTATGATATAAATTAATAATGGCACTCAAGTCATGTGTTAACGTAACCCTAAGCTATATAAGATCATCGACTTTTGGGCATTCTGTATACATGCTGGCTCAAACATTATAATATAACAAAGAGCTAACGATTCAATGAATCTGCAAATCATCTACAGAATAAGTTTTGAACACCATGAGAATGAAATGCAATTCCAATTTAGATGATAGATGATATAATATTGTATCTACTTTTGAAGGATGATAGAATCAGGAAATTCACTTTTTTTAAGATGAAAATATTGAAACTGGGACCAAACCTTTGGAAATCTTAAACCAGGCTTACTAATCAAATGAATTTTCCCAGAGTGTTGAAAAAAATCCGAATGTATCAAAACCGGTGAATCTCGAAATTCAGTTTCATTTCCAGAAAATTCTCAAGTAACAAAATCTGTGAGACACTGACTGACTCCTTGGAGAGGAGTAGAAGTAGCTTATGCATGAATGCAAAATGCTTTCATTACAAAGTTGAACTGAGCAACAAAGAAAATTGAGTTTTCAGAGGAAAACATCTTCGAGGAAATCTTCAAGTATTTTTCTGAAAGTATGAAGCCTATGTGAACTCCTCCACTCCCATTTTATGAGCTAGCATCGTTCCAAAACACTTGTTAATGCATATACTACACATCAAAAGTTTGAAAGAGAATATTATTTTGAGATCGTCTCTTCTTTCATAGTTGTTTTGAAGTTGTCGTTCTTTTACACTTATTTCAAAATTCTCCTTTGTCTTTCTCCATTCTAATTTGATGATTTCATCCTTATTTTGAGACTGTGCTCTCTCTCAAGCTCATTTTAGAATTATCCTTCCTGTCACATAACTACTGGAAAGAGTGATAAAGAAAGTTTTTCACTCAGTTACCGGATTTGCAATCTATTCAATGCAGCTTTTGTATAATAATGAAAAACAATTCATTCTTTGAATTTGAATATTCATCTCAATTTCTTGTTATAGTTATGGAGTGATGAAAAGGCTATCTTTTCTTGGTCATGTCTCCTAGAGTGTCAGAATCTTAATTTATAATTTCAGCTATTGTCAATAGGAATAAGAGTACTTGCAGGCCTACTGATTAATGAGAAAACCAAGAAGAAGATAGAATTCTATAAAATTCAGAACTAGCACAAGAATCAAGCAATAGAGAAAGGGCTAGAGAGAAAACAAAAATAAGTAAAGTAGTCAAGATTCTGAGAGAAACTTGAATGCATTCTAGAATGGATAGTACGATACGAGGTAACGAATTTTTATAGTCTCATTAATTAAATCATTGACTGATTGAAATGGTTATGTAGAGAGTCATGCACTTGTGATTAACTGTCTCAGTTCTGTAATAGAGAAACAATAGCGTAAGTAGATATCCCATGGTATAGGGCAAATTTTACTGCTATCTCAAGCCGATTACTGTCGATTATTGTAGATTTTTACTGTTTTGACCGGGTAAAAGTGTTTGAACGGCACAATATGAGAGACTACCAGCGTCATAAAGCTTCACAGGAAAGAACTACGTAGACTTTCAGCTTGAGATAACAGTAAATGTTGCGACATAAACGCCCTATACCTTGGGATATCTACTTACGCTATTGTTTCTCTATGATATAATCATAGAGAAACAATAGCGTAAGTGAATATCTCATGGTAAAGGGAGTTTATGTCGCAACTTTTACTGTTATCTCAAGTCGATTATTATCGATTATTGAAGATTTTTACTGTTTTGGCCGGGTAAGTGTGTATGATCGGCATAATATGAGAGACTACTAGCGTCACACACCTTTTTGGGAGAGAAATACGTGGACTATAAGCTTGAGATAACAGTAAAAGTTGCGACATAAACGCCCTATACCATGGTATATCCACTTACGCTATTGTTTATCTATGGTCCTATCTAATACAGATTTTTAAATCAGTTTAGAATATCTTCCTGAAAGGTATTTCTAGAGCCATACAACTAACACAGCCAATGTCACATACAAGGTGACAATGCACATCTGCTGTAAACGCACGGCAGTTATTCATCTTAACAATAAATTCCTCTATTCCAATAAATTCAGAGTAACTTCGGAGAAACAGAAAATTTTGAAGCTGATAATAAGAAAATTTTACTGAGGAGTGAGTAGAGAAGAAAGGAGAAATGGAGGATAAGGGGAAAGGTTGAGTGAAGCCAATAGAAAAAGATCACAAAGAGATTGTTTTGTGGATGATAGATAGGTCTCGTAAGATGAGATATCAAAGGAAGAGATAACATTTCCTCGAATTCAAGACAGATGAGATTTGCCAGATAATGTTGACGAATAAGGAGATCATGTGAGAGACAGAGTGTGTGTGTATGTGTGAGAGAGAGAAGGGACAGCGCAAGCAAGAGGGAAGAGAGAGAGAGAGAGAGAGAGAGAGAGAGAGAGAGAAGAGAGTGAGACGTGGTATGAGGGAATTATCCTAGCAAAGACAACTTGTATACAAGACCAGTGTTGACAAGTTAGCTTCGTAGAAGGCAAAACTTATGCTGTTTGAAATACATGCTCGTCCTGTTTATCTGAATCATTCATTTACTTCTTCCTTTTCTTCTTCTCCTTCTTTTCTCCCTATTATTCATGCAGTTTGTCACTTCATCATGAATGATTCTTCTTTTCGCTTCTTCATCCATGAATCCACTCTATTCTTTTTGTTCTCTTCATGTCTTATTCTTCTGATAAATTTCATGCTTCCAGATTCTTGTATTTGATTTTCCCTCGACTCTACTCGTTCCCAAAACCCTTGCTTATTTCCTCTTCTATCTTCTTAATTCATTGAGGTTACTCTCTCATCCCCCCACGTCTTAATTGACCGTACGCGTGGTATATGTTACTTTTCACACCTTGCCAATTGGCTCAATCTGTCCTATTTTTCAATTTTGATTTGTATCTCTTCCACGATTTTTTCCTAAAGCACAACATTCATTTTTTTTCTCGTATCATTCTCTTTTCAATTCCTCTCCTCTTAAACCAGGTTCAATTCAATAACATTTTTTCATTTACTATGTACTTGTATCATTTTTCTCTGTCTATCCTATTTTCTGTACTTCTCTATTGTCTTTGTAGTTGTTGTTCTTGATTGTTCTCTGTCTTGACATCTCCAATTGTTCTACTTCGTCTGTTGCTCTTCTATGTAACAATCATTTTGATTGTTTTCTTCCCCTAAATATTCTTCTGCTTCATTCTTCATATGTACATTTGGGCTCACGCTCAACGCTTTTTCCTCTCTTTTTTTCGTCCTTCTTTCCTCTTCTTCCTCGTTCTTTCTTGTCATCTTTTCCTCATGTTTCCCACTTACTTCTCCTTCTCTTTCACTTCCATATATACATCTGGGTTCACGCTCAACTATCTTTTTTCTCTTATTCCATATTTTTCGTCTTTCCCTTTGTCTTCTTATCTTCCTCGTTCATTTTCGTCGTCTTTCCCTTATCTTTCTCCTTCTTCCTCATCACCACTCCCCGAACCATCATGAGAGGGGGCTGCGTGGCCTGATTTTTCGCTCCACTGAGCGTGATAATACCCATGCTTTCCACTACTTCTGTCGGCACCTCTGTAGTCAAATTCACCACAAACTGTCAGCATTCCTCATTAATACCCATCATTATTTCCCACGCAAACAATGCCGACAGATTAGCAGTGCGTTGTCGCTTCTATCCCATTGCTACTTTCCATGATCTGATGAAATTCAAATGACGTGCCTGGACGAATTTCAAGAAATCACATACATGATACCATACAACCAGGTATCCATCCCTTCAGAGGATAATGAAGCGGTATCAATTTCTATTGGAGAATTCGACATGTCCTGAAATCTATCTACAGTATTCACAATTCGCATATTAGTATGATAATGTGGATTAGGATAGTATCACTCCTCTAGAAACTGAACTCATCTAATTCAATGCTTCACTGGAATAGTTCACCCGAGCTCTTTAGAAGGCTTTGAATGGTCTTATCATGAATACGGTTTCGTCCAACAGTATGGATATATCATATGACATAAATGTTTAGTTTTTTTCGCCACACTGCACAGAAAGTAGCTGTTTTCTAGTCCCTACGTAGATCTGAAAGACATTCTTTCCAGACGACTCTCGTCTGACGTCAGAACAGGTTTCTTTCCGGCCTAGGCTGGAAAGAGTACCCTTTCCAGCCGCTAACAAGGAACTAAGAAAGGTAATCAAAAAACAGCTGATCAAAAAACTTTTCATAGTTTGTGTTCATTATTCAATAATTAAAACATTTATAATAATATTATCATCTTATTGTCATTCGAAAGAATAAAAAAGTATAAACTCAACCTCCCACATAATTGAACATCATCTTTTAGGTTATTTAACAAATCAAAATAGAAAATAAAAATACTTGGACAATTTCCTGATATTCAGATTACCTCAGATTTGCTAGAGCTATCACCTTCCACTTCTGCTTTCGGAAGTGCTTAGTAAACAACTATTCTCATATATATATTGTTTATTTTTGTGTGTGGCGAAAGATAGCGTTCGCACCACGGGCAAAAATGTTTTTCCGGCTCTCAATCTTTTCCAGTCCTCGGCCTACGGCCTCGGACTTGAAAACCGATTTCGAGCCGGAAAAATATCATTTTCTGCTCTAGGTGCGAAATATACTATTTATATCTTTCAGTACTACAGCTTAGTATGAGCTTTGACCACCTCCACTACAGCTCTCCACGCTTCTTGGTCCTCTGTCATTCGTCTTCATTCTCTACATGCCATGTTTCGGAAAAAGTCTCTTACTTGATCCGAAATGCAGCCTCTCTTTGAATATAATTATACATGTTCAGTGTGGATACTATAATTGTTAGGGGCAATTTCTATCACCGAAATCTAATAAATTGGTTCAACTTGTTATCACAATTGATTATTATGATTATCAATCTATTTCAATTCTATCTTCTATTAATTCCACCACTTGATATCCACTCATTATTCAAGCTCAAGATGAGATCAATGAACTTGAGAACGTGAAAAGGAAATTGGGGAAGCCCTTGAAACTTCATGGAAGAATGTTATAGATGTGATATCACAGATCTAACTCAATATCTGTAAATTATCTAACCTGTTTAGTTAGTCTATGAAAAGCACAAATATAACCTGATATTTTTAGTTGGTCTATGATAATATGTAAGTATGTTAGTCTATGATAAGCACAAATCCAAACTGATATGTTTAGTTGGTCTATGATAATATGTTTCAAATGAAGTTGATAAGTTTTGAGAAATTCATCGTGCAAATATTGAAGAACCCTCATACTGTTTTTAAGGATTGAAGTTTTAAAAAGTTTTGAAAGAATAGTAACAATGAAATTTGGGTATTCCCCCAAAATCTATTATTGAAAGAAATTGATAGGTCTCAGCACAAGAAGCTGGAAATTGTTATCACCAGTTACGGTGTCAATGGTCTAGAGATTAGATAATAACGGCTCTCGAGGCTATGATTATGAACAGCCAAATGAAAATAATAGTCTGGTTGCAATTTATTTAATAATATAATATATATAATATTTGAGGTTTGGTTCTTTGACATTGGCTAGTCGGCGACCTTAGTAATCGGTCGAGTCGTATATTTGAGGATTAGCCAGATACCTGGTGGCAAATTAATTGCGTCAAAACAGCATTCACTAAGGTTAGTATCAAAGGGTTAAGTAAGCAAAGCATGCCAAATGAATATAAACAAAAAGCTATTAAGAAAGCACAAAAATATTTATTATATCAATGAGCATGAACAAAGATGTAAAAAACAAAACAAAAAGATAAAGGAAATGGGATTTGACTTTATTCAGCGCAATAATACATATTACAGTCTTGGGATGTACAAATCACAATGCAGTATTTGACCGGCGCTAAAAACGATTCAATTCAAAATCTACACGTGTTATTTATAAAAATCATGAAAATTTGTAATTGTTATAGAATGTATGGATTGATGTGATCAATGTTAAATAAGAGTTTAAGATTAAAATATTCACTCAATAGATAGTAATACAATATTTTGTTATGGACTATTTGACAGTACTAAATTATGTCATAGTGGAGTATTTAGAATCCACCAATGGGAAAGGATATTTAAATTTTATGCAAATTAAAAAGATGGAAGTACCGTTGAGAAAGAATAGGGGAAGACCCATACCCACTTGCTTGCCAGAGGTCACCAGGGACACCCACCAATTATGAGAGCACTAGACTAGATCTCTTTTAAATAATTTTTGTTAAAATTCAAGTTTGATTCAATAATTAAAAAATAAATTCCATAAGACTCATCTGTATGCACAGATAAAATATTAATTAATATTTGATGTATCATATATGCTCACTCATTTATCTTCTTTATCAGTGATTTATAAGAATTTTTATGAAGCTCATGTTCATAAGATAAATTGATTTATCTGAATTCCACAAGAGGCCGAACCCATGAGATATTTTCAATATTTATATTTTTCATATTGATTGGAAGCAAGATTTATAAATTTTATTTGACAAGCAACAGCAAGTCGACAACTGAGCCATATGAGTAGAAAGAATATATGCTGGTTAAAGAAGCACATGATTTATCAATTGATGCTAATAAGCAAAGTAAAATCTTTTTGTGAGCTATCTGTGATAATTTTTACTATATATATTTTCTCATATTATTTTTATACTTGTTGCTCAATCTTTTTTTATTGCTCGTTGATATTTTCATGTAATTATATATTTTATTTGTTGAATGGTGTACACTTTATTTATGATCCTATCTTCATGCATGACCAATCTTGTTATAGTTTATTTTATTACCAGTATCGACAAATTATTTAGATTATCAACCAACTATATTCTTCACCGAATAAGTTGGATAAATCGGCGATATACAGCATTGATTATTAAGTCTTTGGAAATATTACGTTCTCAAGATTTACTTAAATTATTCAGAATCATCGCATCCGATTTGAAAGAACCCAAAGGTCATAGTATTAAATTGCAGTAGCACTATAAATTAATAGAATTTATAAGTTATTCTGATAGAGTATCGCCTTTGAATCCGCTCGGTATCATCTCGCTATGCTGACCCCTTTGTCAAATGGTGGCGAGTGGCATTGGTGTCGATACCATATTGTCTAGTACAAAAATCATAACCCTTACCCATCTACCTCTTCTGCATCTATAATTGTGGAGTCGACCAGATCAGTTATGAGAACTTTAAATTGTTAAAGCAGCCGACGTTTGCAGCCATTGAAAGCAGAGAATTATTTGAGCTCCTTGAATATCTGGTAAGAAACTTGTGGTATTTCTCTTTCAGGAGTCATAAAAATAATAATATTATTCAAAAATCTTTGCTCTACCGACTGCGGCCAAGCAGGGCACATGTGACGCCAAAAATAACGTCACAGAATTTAAAAAGTTTGTATCGATTTGGATCAGAAATCTTTTGTAGAATTACTATTGTACAGCAATCAAACTTGAACAGCACCGTATACAGAAGTTGAACTCTCTCCCGTTCTAGTCTTGAAAATTCATCAACTTGTAAAAGACAAACCAATAATTTGATCTCAAATGGAACGGCTTTTCCAGCTATAGGCATGAGAGGAAAGAAAAACTGGGGGAGAGGGCTGGAAGAAGGAGATAGAGAAGAGAAAATGAGTTTGACTCAGTGTGTGGAAGGGAGAGAGATGAGAGAAAAGAAAATGATGAGAGAGACTATAGGATAATTGATAGTATGTACGAAGAGTGGGGGGTTGGATGAAGCACTAAACACAAACATCAACTTTAACTAGATTTTCCGTCTACCTTTTTCCGCTTCAGTCTCCTCCTATTCTCCTTCACCCTCGTCTTCTCTTCCTTCTCCTTCTTTTTGTCCTCCTCTTCCTCCTCCTACATCTCACCCTCCCACTCCTCCTCCCCCTTCTTCTTCTCCTTCTTCTGCCGCTTCTCCCTCTTCTTCTTCTTCTTCTTTTTCTTTTTCTCCTTCCTCTTCCTCTTCCTTCTCCTCCTCCTTCTCCTTCATCACCTCTTCCTTCTCTCTCTTCTCCTTTCTCCACTTCCACCTCTTCTTTTTTTTCTTCTACTTCCTGTTCTTTCTCTTCTCCCAATGTTCTTTGTTTTCCTTCTTCTTCTACTTTCTTAAAAGTTGGAAGTCAGTTGTTGTCGTTAATGAAACGAGAAGCCTAACAAAATGGCGGAGGGTGAGAAGCTGTTGTTTGAGGAGGATGAGACTGAGCAGTAGGAGGAGGAAGAGAAAATTTGTAGGAGGAGAATGAGGAAGAAAAGTAAGTAAATTGGCCTACAGGTCAATGAACTTGACATTCGATGTTTGGAGGCTTTGTTTTCATTTGAAAATTTAATTACTACGATCCGAAGACTCTAAGTTTTAAGTTACTCATGGAAGCTGGACTGACACAATAATAAAACTGAATTTCATCGGTCAATTACATCAGTTATTTCATCAGTCTTGGATAGATAATAGTATTGCTACATTCGATTGAGTGAAAAATTTCAACTATCTTGTTAATGATGTAACATATGATACAGATATTGATGTATACAATAAAATTTCAAAGTTTCAGAAAATATGTGGCACTATACATAAAAACCTCAAAAATAAATCAAGACAAGAAACCAGAATAAAGTTCTATAATACCATTGCAGTTCCGACTCTCCTATAAGGAAGTGAAAATAAGATTCACACACGTAGAATGAATAGTCGAATTCAAACTGCAAAAATGAGGTTTCTAAGGAGTGTATTTGGATGCACTAGAGTTGATAGAATAAGAAACACTAATATAAGACAGGGTTTATTGGTTGCTCCTCTACATGAAAGAATTATTCAAAATAGACGCAACTGGTGCAGTCATTTGGATAGAATACCACCTGGAAGAATTCCCGTTGTAGTCCAAAACTATAGACCTACAGGAAAAAGAGATGTAGGGAGACCAAGAAATAGATGGGTACCGGAACAGGTTCATTAATAAACCTAGTCCCTGAAGTGAAAATGATGATGACATTCGATTAAAACATTAATGTAAGAAAGAGCAAACTTATTCAATGTTAACGGATAATTTATTGAAGAATTTTCCATTTGCCTCCAAAGTTAGATAATGCAATATTCAATAAAGATCTATAGAGAAATATGTACAATACAGAGATCTATAGAGAAAGATCTACAATACAGAGATCTGTAGAGAAAGATCTACTTAAAGAGATCTGTAAAGAAAGATTTATTGAGAATTTCTACAATATAAAGATCAGCTATATTATGAAGATCTACATATACCACTACAAAATGTCAGGGTCGATTGGATAGGGAGCATTGATGTTATTTATAAGGAATACTGTTTCAAGTGAAGTTTTTCAAGTCAACGCAGGAAAATAAGAGTGTAAAAACAACCCCTTCAAAACATAGAATAGAACAATGATTGTTATTCAGAACATACTATTCAGAACCAAATCTTACTATTCTTGGCAAGATTTTTGCATTCTCGCCCCCGGGGTCAACGAATATTCGATTTCTAGGGTAAGAGTCACAACAGACCGTCAGCATTTTTTGAATGGGGAGCATTGAAGCTATATTATAATGTTCTCAGTTTGAAGTGAATATCACTATCGTGGCAATCGTAACCCAACCCTTTCTTGGCAGGTTACTACGTGACGAAGATTATGTTGAAGAGTGAGAGGGATGAAGCAGAAGGAGGATGAGATTACACAGGGAGGAACAAAGAGGGAGAATAATGCTTGTACGGTGATAGAAACCTACTACAGAATGGGTCGAAATGATTCATAGAGGAGAATAAAAGAAGAGAACATGAGAATAATGAGACAATATAGGTGATTACAACAAACAAGGTAGGAGCAGAACAGATGAATAATCGAAAAAGATAGATGAAGCATTACAGATAATGATGGATGTATGGATTTATTGATCCTATCTCTATCAATCAGAGCGATAAAGGGGATGAAATAAGTAGAGATTATAGATAGGAAGTAGAACCTGCAAATATACAAACCAATGGCCCATATGAATAAAACCAGAGCAAATGCTCATGAGCAAGAGCATTGAGCATAAGGTTTTGCTCATGAGCAAAAGGTAGAAGCAAAAGCATTTGCTCATTTCTATATGAATAAGCTTTACCTTATGCTCCTGAACTCTGGAGCGAATGCTCACGTATTTTACATATTTTTCATCAGCTGATTCGCTTTTGTAGCCTTACTTTGTTTTTATAGCTCACGGAAGCGCTAAATATGCAAGTAGGGGGCACCGCTTGTGTTTGCGTCGTCTGCTCTGTTTTCTATTTATGAAATATGAATTGAGTTTTAGGTTATTTGAGTTTAGAATTTTGAGATAATAGCGTGAAAAAATGTCATCTCTATCATAATCTTCAGCATATTATTATAATATCAATAGTCTTCTTATAATCGTCTACCCTCCCATCTTCTTAAATGCCTATTTCCTATTCTGTGATGGTTATCTTTATATCGGATAGGTATCTTTTGTATTTATCCTTTTGTAGGATGTAAAGTATTAAATCTGGGTAGATAAAAAGCCCTAACAGAAACAGTAATAGGTCTGAAAATAAAGTAACTGGCTAATATCGCCAAATAGATAATAACTAAGATCAGCTTGTTCTGGCTAAATGGTACAAAAACCTAAAAAGGATTTGAAGGAATTTTATTGCTCATAAATAGATTATTATATAAAATATTTGAAGATTGAGGTTATGTACATGTATTCACGGATCGGTGACCTAGAGATCGATCAAACCGAGAAACGTAGAATCTGACCAAAACCCCTTGGCAGAGCTTTATTGCAATCAGATGGTGTGCAATGTGAAAAAACACCTGATCACGTGGCTAATTATTAAGTAGCATGGAATTAATATTAATGTATAGAATATTAGCTAGCATGTAAAGAGCATAAATAAAAAACCAAATAAAAATAATTTAATGTATTCAGGAAATAAGAGGTACCAGGCGCATGAATACCGAATAAAATTTGCATGCACCAATAGTAAAACGGCAGTTAATAGGCGGCAATTGTAGGCCAATTCAAAAATATTTATATATATTTCTATAAATGTTCGGAATCTATGTTGAATTGTTGTATAGTCTATGTTATCGATATGGCTCGAAAGCAAAGAAATTATTAATCATACAATCTAAGTAATATTTTGGTATTTTTTGTAAGATCTATTTGAACCTAAATGGCGGAGGACTAAGATATTTAAATTTTATGCTAATTTGAAAGTCGGAAATAGGATCTGTAAAACTTGAGAAAGGAGAACCAGCACTCGCCAGCCAAATGCCACCATAAGAGGACCCCAAATATTTTAGAGCGTAGTACCTTACTAATGATTTTGTAAAAGTTAAAGTTAAATCAAATTATTAAATTTCTTAAAAGACTTCGTGATGCTATTGTGAAGCAGAAGTCATTTTCAATTTCAAATAAATTTATAACCCCTTGGAGGAGACGATTCCGGCTACCATATTCCCGGACCACATGGAGTTGGATCGACATCGGCGGCTTACAAGAAGATTTTCGACACGTGAGTGATAAATTTGAATTAGTGATGGGCGCCCTAGTGCTTCGAATTAATCTGATGATCAAAGCTAGCTCGCCGAAAGGGTTTTTATTATAAATTAAGAAATTAATAAGAGTAATACTTGCGCAAGTAAAATTAGTATTAAAGGTATTTCATTGAAAGAAAAATATAGATCAATATTTCAGAAATTTCTATTAAATCAAAGAAGTACAAAATCTAGGCTATTAAAACATATGCATATGATATTTAATTTTTGCAATATAATTTGCGATAGCTTATTTTTAGCTCTAATTCACTAGATGAATGGCTCTACCTATTCCGTCAGGTGCCGAATCTTGCACCCTGAGATAAAAATATATATTCGATACAAAGAAATCTACTAAGTACTAGAGATTTTAATATATATATATTTGGATTATTAGTGGCTAATTTATCAAGCTGATCTTAAAGCACACATTTTTAATTGAATTGTCTAAGTCGACAAGTATTAGCAAGCGCATATCGCAACTACATGCAAAAGAATGCATATGATTTTAAGATAAAGGCACATGGTAATGCTTCGTGCCATAAATCTAGAGTATAAGATTTAGCCTGTGATATTTTACTGATTTCAATTATTGTTCTATTTTTATATTATATTTTTTTTTATCGCTCTTTATATATTTTTTGCCTCGATCTATTTTTTGCATTATTTGTTTAATATATGTATGAACGTTCATGGTGTGCAATTTATTTTTTATTCCTCAACACTATAGTATAAGTATCATTTTTATATATATTTATTATTTATTGAATTACAAGAGTTATAGGAGAAGCCCATATCTAGGCCTATCAAGATTTTTTGAGACTGAATACTATTAGAAAACCATGACCCAATTATATAATTATATCAAATCTCATGCTTTACCGACTGATGCCAAGCAGGAGGCTAATCGTTATTTAAATATAAAGAATAACGTGACATAAAGACATGGCGCCCAACGTGGGGCCACGGATATGGTAAAGACATGCCGTACCAACGTGGGACTGATGATGAGAGCCAAGCTCATTGAATAATTATTTGAAATTAAGTCAATAACCATATTGAAAATTATAGATAACTTATACGAGTTTTGAGGAAAACTGGCGAAGGGAAATTTGTATTACTTTTTGGGGAATCAATAGCTTTAAATAAAGAGAAATTATATGTTTTAAAGAAAATTTTATATTATTAGTACTGTAAAAAAATACATGTTTATAGAGAGAGATTATATTTTATAAGCCTAAACTGCTATTACTTTCTAGTCAAAAATATATTATGTGTTTAAGCCGGTTGGAAAATAAGTCACAGCCTGTAAACTAGCCAAGAATAAATTAAAACAAAACATTGGGGGCGCTAGAGCATTATAAAAAACTTAAGTATAAATACCTTGTTGTATGAGTATCCAAACACTTTACACATCACTGTTTCACTGTAAGTCCCGGTTTGTGTCTCTTTTTTAAGCATTTTCGCTTATCATTTTTATCACTTTTTAATTAGCATTTATCATATTTGACATAATGAATCACACTCCCGCAAACTCTGAAGTTTCATATATGTACGGCGGTTGCACAGATCCCACTTTGTCGACTCCAAGCACATCAAACCCCACCACGGTAGATGCCAATACGCCACGAGAAAGGGAACCAGGAAGCGTCGGGTCGATAGTCTTCGATCCACCAGGTCTGCAACCTCTATCATCCACTCGAATCGACGCCGCTGACACACCATTGAATCAACGGATAGTAGAGATCAACTTTGAAGGGGGCGAGGAGCAGCCTGCAGAACCCGCATCGCCGGAGGCCGAGTCACACCTGAGCAAACAAAGTATATTTTCAATCACAGAGTTAGATCCGCTTCAAAAGGTAATAATGGAACAAACTAGCAGTACTTTCAATATTATGTTACAAAAAACAATGGATAATATGATGCAGGAGATTAAAAAAGAGATTGCTACAGTAAAAGAGGAAAATAAACAACAGTGGAACAGGGCATGAAAGAGACCGCAGGCGCTATAAAATCAGTAGAACAACGGTTGGATAATATTGAAACTAAAGTAGAGAATCATAGGGAAGAATTAAAAGCAATGATAACCCTACAAAAAGAAAGTCAGGATAAAGTTACGGCAGGATTATCGGAAAGGTTGGATACGGTTACATGTGAACTCAATGAAAGGATAGATAACCTAACCACACAAATCACTACACCCATTCAGGATATAACAAATAACATTAAGGCCGATTGCCACCAAGAAATCCACAAACAAATTACCGTTGCCAATCAAACCTTAACAACTACAGTTGACAAAAATATTAACAGTATTAAAGAAATACAAAATAAACAGATTAATATGTCCACAAAAATGAACCAACTGCAAGGTAGCATAAATCAAAATACAGAAACCTGTAAAGCTTTAAACGGAACTCTACTAATTCAAAAATCCACTCTGACTCAATTAAATCAAGAAATAAACGCAAATAAAATTACACATAATAGTCAATGGCAGATAACACAGGAAAAAATAATAGCATTAGAAAATCATATTCAACAACGACCTCAAGGGATTCAAACAGACAACCTCAACGTACATAGTATATTACAAGGACTAGGAAAATTTGATAATACTGATCGCCATTTGCAACCTCAACCATTCATTGATCAGATAAAATTAGTACAAACTCTTGCACCTACCTCTTGGAATTTTTGGCGTCTTCGTTTGACTAGTTTATTGATTGGCGAACCCCTGATGTTCTTTCGGAGTAGAGCCCATGAATTTACATCATTGGATGAGTTTGTAGCTGTCTTCCTGGAACAGTATTGGAGCAGAAGTAAACAGTTGGATGTGCTAGCGGACATCATATCATGCGATTTCAACCCTAACTTAGACGGTGCATGTACCACTTTCATCACTGCCCTACAGTTTAAAAATTCTCAATTGAGCGAGCCCATTAACGAATCGGCATTAGCAAGTATTATTTTAAAGAAGCTACCGTATCAAGTTAGAATGGCACTCGCCACACAACCCATCACTGATTGCAAGCAGCTGATAAATCATTTATATGGCATACAGTCTGTGATGGCAATATCAAACCACCGTTCAGACCAGAGATACGCACCAAATCAACATAACTCAAAATTTAACCAGTATAACAGCCAAAATTATGAACCGGTACCATATGATCGCTACCGATCTGCTCCTCAATTTGAACGCCACTATGAGCACAGGCAAAATGGTAATTGGAATAATGAAAAATTTCAAAATCGCACAACCAACCACTATGCCCAGCAGAGCAATCGTAAGAATCACTATGATGGCCGTGATCGATTAAACTCAAATAATAATCACACACAGAACAATTACAACAGAAATTATAAACCGCCACCTCAACAAGTAAGCACAAATTATACATTAGCACATGCAATAGGATTGAATCAACAAAAAACCCGGAACCCAGCACCCAACGACCCGCCACCAGATATACAGAAAACTACAGTTAATAAACCAGGACTATATGATACCCCCGATATAACACCTACAAGCTCCAATGAAACAAACCAAGAAAAGCAGGATATTTCAACGTCATACACCACATTCAGAAGTGATTTACCGAAAACATTATTAGAAGAACCGAAAATATTAGAAAAACAGATGCCAATACAAGACAGCCTACCACTAAAAAACGCCGCCCACCATGCAATTAAAACCAGCCGCAAACATCAACCCATATTAAGTATTCTGTTTCCCACCGAAGAGCAACCCGCCACCAAAGAGTCACTACTAAATATAAGCAGTCACCAGGATCATGCTATAATCAAGGAGTTGGTGGATACAGAGCAAATTGAAAACGTATCAGATCCGCATCCGCATCATTTGACCCCACAGCAGACCAAGGACCCGGACCAAGAGGACGACACCAGAGAGGACGGCATGCAGGAGAAAAGAGGCATGCATCGCAAGGCCCGGAGACGGAAGCGCCCGAGGACACCGGACGGCCGACATCAGGACGAGGAGGACGACATTCGGGAGAAGAGCATGCCCCGCAAGGCCCGGAGGCGGAAGAAACGGAGGAACCGCGCGCGCCGATGGAGGCCGCATGCACGCTTCAAGAGGCCAAGGAGGATACCGGATAGTCACCAGGAGGAAGGGACCGACGTCATGCATCCGCGGCACATACGCTTCAAGAGAGATATTGAGCGATGTGACCGGAAGAATGGGCTAAGGAAACGGGATAAAAACGGATCAAATAAATGGGATAGAACCGAAGCTATTAGAATGACTACTATCGATTCATGCGCGGACAATAAATTGGATTACTTGTGGGAGCTAATGAAGAATGGAAAGTGTCTAAGAAGAGTGAGAGAAATAAGGAATTATACTAATAAAATGGAAGTACCTGGCTATATGTTGAGTGATTATATTGTTAAGAAGTTGATAAATGTTTTGATATGGTGTTTAATGTTGGTAATGGCTGTGATATTAATAAAAGACTGTGTTGTAGATATGATGGAAAATATTATATTGTTACTATTAAAAGAATCTATGATTGATAATTGGAAATTTAATATTATAAAAATGTTTATTGTTGTAAGCCTATTGAATTATAATGAGCCGAGATCAAGAATATTAAATGAACATAAGAGGAAAGATGAATTAAAATTGGGATAAGAATGGATTGAAAGGAACTACCATTAATGAATCAAGGAATTATGTAAAAAAGTATACAAGATACAAGGGCTTTAAATTCATGAAGATAAATTATCAATTAGGACAGCCTCACCAACGGATAGCAGATAACCTAGCCGGCCTAAATCATGTCAACAAACAGAATGCAAGAAGATGCAAGTAAATCACAACATTTCCACATGCAATATCATAGAATTTGAAATAAATATGATAAGAAATCAAGGAAAACATTATTATCAAACCGATTACTAACCTTCCTTAATAATTTTAATCTTGGCATAGGACCGCGTGGCAACAATCCAATGTTTTAATTCCTTCCAGCCGTTAGAAGCCTGCAATAAGAAAAAGAATAATTTTTAAATGTGTAATTAAATTAGCTACATCCACTAAAAAAGGACACAAGCGAGGATAGTATATTTAAAATTTGTAAATTACCTTTAAAGAGAAAAAAATGCAGCAGTTAGGTTAATTATGAAATTCGACAGCAAATTCTGTAGAATCAGTGACCAGCTGGGCAAGGCCACCTGAATCAAATATGTAATGCCTGCAAACATATGATTATAAAAAAGTATGGTTACCCCGAAAATTGTTATTTATCATTGTTATTTATTATTGTTATTTATCATATTTATTAATGTCGGTATATTTATTTATATGTTTTATATTTATTACTTTTAATTATGCCACGTTTGTTACCTGAAAAGACTAAAGTGAATACAAGCTACCAAAAAACCAAAGAGCCATTAGCAAAGGAAAAGTATTGTACCTGATGTATAAAAAATTATTTATATTAAGACCTAAGAAATACTATAAGATATAAGCCCAGAAGTTTTGTGAATCGAAATTATTGTCTAAAAGGAATCATTTATGAGAATTATGAAATGTGTGTAGTTAGGTTGGCGGCCCTGCAAGCGGCGAATTTAAAAATTACTATGTTTTAAGTGTTGTCAGGAGGAGTGCGTTTAGAAGTTTATATTTATGATATTTTATGTGTGTTGAGGAGGAGAATTTGTTATTGTATTTGATAAAGGTATAAAGGAGATGCAGCAAATATGTCTGCGAACTGTGATAGAAGTATGAGAGTATAATTTATAAATAAAGTATAGTGTATATCGATGTATTGAAGGGTGGGTTTTCATTAAAAACATTGTGATTCTCAAATATTTTGAATTCAAACCCAGGGGCGCGTGTAAAGTATTAAATCTGGGTAGATAAAAAGCCCTAACAGAAACAGTAATAGGTCTGAAAATAAAGTAACTGGCTAATATCGCCAAATAGATAATAACTAAGATTAGATAGCATCAGCTTGTTCTGGCTAAATGGTACAAAAACCTAAAAAGGATTTGAAGGAATTTTATTGCTCATAAATAGATTATTATATAAAATATTTGAAGATTGAGGTTATGTACATGTATTCACGGATCGGTGACCTAGAGATCGATCAAACCGAGAAACGTAGAATCTGACCAAAACCCCTTGGCAGAGCTTTATTGCAATCAGATGGTGTGCAATGTGAAAAAACACCTGATCACGTGGCTAATTATTAAGTAGCATGGAATTAATATTAATGTATAGAATATTAGCTAGCATGTAAAGAGCATAAATAAAAAACCAAATAAAAATAATTTAATGTATTCAGGAAATAAGAGGTACCAGGCGCATGAATACCGAATAAAATTTGCATGCACCAATAGTAAAACGGCAGTTAATAGGCGGCAATTGTAGGCCAATTCAAAAATATTTATATATATTTCTATAAATGTTTGGAATCTATGTTGAATTGTTGTATAGTCTATGTTATCGATATGGCTCGAAAGCAAAGAAATTATTAATCATACAATCTAAGTAATATTTTGGTATTTTTTGTAAGATCTATTTGAACCTAAATGGCGGAGGACTAAGATATTTAAATTTTATGCTAATTTGAAAGTCGGAAATAGGATCTGTAAAACTTGAGAAAGGAGAACCAGCACTCGCCAGCCAAATGCCACCATAAGAGGACCCCAAATATTTTAGAGCGTAGTACCTTACTAATGATTTTGTAAAAGTTAAAGTTAAATCAAATTATTAAATTTCTTAAAAGACTTCGTGATGCTATTGTGAAGCAGAAGTCATTTTCAATTTCAAATAAATTTATAACCCCTTGGAGGAGACGATTCCGGCTACCATATTCCCGGACCACATGGAGTTGGATCGACATCGGCGGCTTACAAGAAGATTTTCGACACGTGAGTGATAAATTTGAATTAGTGATGGGCGCCCTAGTGCTTCGAATTAATCTGATGATCAAAGCTAGCTCGCCGAAAGGGTTTTTATTATAAATTAAGAAATTAATAAGAGTAATACTTGCGCAAGTAAAATTAGTATTAAAGGTATTTCATTGAAAGAAAAATATAGATCAATATTTCAGAAATTTCTATTAAATCAAAGAAGTACAAAATCTAGGCTATTAAAACATATGCATATGATATTTAATTTTTGCAATATAATTTGCGATAGCTTATTTTTAGCTCTAATTCACTAGATGAATGGCTCTACCTATTCCGTCAGGTGCCGAATCTTGCACCCTGAGATAAAAATATATATTCGATACAAAGAAATCTACTAAGTACTAGAGATTTTAATATATATATATTTGGATTATTAGTGGCTAATTTATCAAGCTGATCTTAAAGCACACACTTTTAATTGAATTGTCTAAGTCGACAAGTATTAGCAAGCGCATATCGCAACTACATGCAAAAGAATGCATATGATTTTAAGATAAAGGCACATGGTAATGCTTCGTGCCATAAATCTAGAGTATAAAATTTAGCCTGTGATATTTTACTGATTTCAATTATTGTTCTATTTTTATATTATATTTTTTTTATCGCTCTTTATATATTTTTTGCCTCGATCTATTTTTTTGCATTATTTGTTTAATATATGTATGAACGTTCATGGTGTGCAATTTATTTTTTATTTCCTCAACACTATAGTATAAGTATCATTTTTATATATATTTATTATTTATTGAATTACAAGAGTTATAGGAGAAGCCCATATCTAGGCCTATCAAGATTTTTTGAGACTGAATACTATTAGAAAACCATGACCCAATTATATAATTATATCAAATCTCATGCTTTACCGACTGATGCCAAGCAGGAGGCTAATCGTTATTTAAATATAAAGAATAACGTGACAAGGAATAAGGTCATATATATCATGGGTGGATCCAAAAAGAGTTTTATAGTTTTCAACTATTGGTTGTGATCGTGTCTGGTATAGTTTCCTCTTCCTCACACGAATTAGTTGAGCCATTTTACTATGAGCAAAAGGTGATAAGCTGCTCCAGAGTAGACTCACCTTTTTTGAAGCATTTGCTTCAAGAGTTGAGCAAATGCTCTAGTTTTATTCATACAGTTTTGAGCAAAAGCTTTTACTTTTGAGCAAATGCTCAAACTACTTTTTTGATGAGCATGAGCAAAAGGTTTTGCTCACGATTATTCATAGAAAATGAAGCAAAGGCTCCATATTTTAGAAGTATAAGCAAATGCTCAACTTTATTCATATGGCCCAATGACTCTGTATAAGAATAATGAGCGCTGCCATGCAAAGATTGTCAGTTTGGTGTAAGGGTAAGCATTCCTGACCGGTAATTAGGAGGTACTGGGTTCGATTGCCGGGCTGACAAATAATTTTTGAATAGTAGCGCCCATCGAATTTCCATCTAGCTGTTTACCCTGTTGTCAATATTTGCAGTAGCAGAAGTCTTCGGGGTGAATTACAGCATTAAATTTGGATTTACGTTAGATAATAATTGCTGCAAATATATTCCACGGGAAGCAGAAACCAACACACTAGTTTTGAGCTCGTTTTAAGCTGATTTGAGCCGTTTTTATTCTGTTTTGAGCCGTACAGTTTTCGAGTTATGACGTCTCAAAAATTGACGTGCCAACTGCTGTTTCAGAACACTATTGATTGAAGGATATTCACTTCGATAAAAGGAATCAAAGCAAACGGATGATTGACATCTTATTTAGAAGTTGAAGAACAGGACCAAGTAATGAAGAAGATAGAAAAACGGATGAATCAGAGATGAATATGAAGAGAAACCGGAATTACTTAGGGAAACCAATTCGAACTGAGACCAAATGAACGGGAAAATAGGACACAAATTATAGAAGTTCTAAAAATTTAAACATAACGGTACATCAACAGTATGCAAAGTAGCAGAAGGTAGAAGCAGAGACGGATAAATAGCTAACTATTTCATAAATAAATGAACACAATTGAACAGTATCTTTATAGCCCATTCAAATATTCATTATAATGCGGCCCGACCAAACAAAAACTAAGGTAATTGATTATATTGTTTTAATCGGTCCATTTGGGTATTAGTAAGAGTAATCTATGGTTTCCCACCAAAATTTCTGAAGGCATAACTTTTGATAAGTTGATCATAACAAATCATGAGTCTCATACATTAAATCAACACCCTAAAATATACCTTTTTTGTTCCAACTCTATCATTAGTGATTGTATTGACAACTTAGTAATACTCTAGTTACGATCAAAGAATACCACATACCACTTTATAAGAAGTGAAAAGGAAAAAACATGGATTTAGCGATTTTTCGCAAAGTTGAAAAAAATTAACAATTTCAATGAGCTAGAACTCGCTTCCTATTGGAGATAGAGGAACATTTAGGGGATGAACATTGTAGAGAATTTAATGCTCTTCAAAAAATAATTGAGCAAAAATATTGATTGAACGAATGGTTTTGGAGATATCGTGGAAAAACTAAAAAAAGTACCAAAATCTCTTGGTTTTCAGGCTGCCAAAAGTTATGCCTTCAGAAATTTTGGTGGGAAACCATAGATTACTTTTACTAATACCCAAGTGGACCGATTAAAACAATAAAATCAATTACCTTAATTATTGTTTGGTCCGATGTACTATTTGATTGGGCTATTACTCTATGCTGGGAATGAGAAAAAAATTGATGATGAAGATTGAACAAAAGGTACAGGAGAATCACAGGTAGAAGGACATGTGGATGAAAGTTATGCCTGAGGAGGAATTAAGAGAAAAATCGAAAGAGGTGGAAATGAACCAAAATAATGGAGAGGATTACACGCAATACGAATGAAGAATTAGTAAAATATGTAAGAGAAGAGAGTATAGGATTGGAAGGGTGGGTAGAAGGTGGGTAAGGTTGAAATGAAAGGGTAGGATAGAGATGCAATGTGAGAGAAAAGGGTAGGACTGTGTGTAAGGGTGATAACATGTGTGATAAGGCAAGGAAGGGGTAAGTAAGCCAGTGACCGAGATAAGAAATGCAGAGGAGACCGCAACGCATCAGGAAATCCCTCCCCAACAGGCACCCCCTTCACAGGCACCCCCTTCACAGGCACCCCCTGGACAGACACAACCACCCAACAACCCCCCACATGAACCGTGGTCCAGAGCCTGTGTGTTTACAGCTACCGTCTTGGCGACTACCACTACCTATTGCATTATTCATGTGCTGATCTTAATCTTTTACTACCCCTCCACCTTCTCCTACTCCTTGTCATCTTCCTCCTCTTCCTCCTTTTCATTCGCCTTCACATCTTCCTTCTCCTCCTCCTCTGCTTCATCCTCCTTTTCATCCTTCCCCTCCAGCTCCTCCTGCTCCTCATCCTCTTCCTTCTCCTCATCATTCTCATCCTCCTTCTCCACCTCCTTCACCACCTCCTGCTTCTCCTCATCTTCATCATCTTCCCTCTCCTCCTCTTTCTCAAGGTATACTTTCATGATAAGTTTCACTCCACATGGATGCAAATAACAACTTTAGTTTGCTAATGTGATAATACTTTAGTTGATGTTGATGGCTCAATATATACAATATTATTTTCTTCAATATTTGTAATTGATTAATACTGATGCGGAACTGAAAATAATTATTTATTTCTTAAGTTTTATTTAATTTTATAATGTCAATTCTTGTGAATGTTACCATAGCCAACAGCCTAGTATCGATTGTCAATAAATATCTTATCTTATCTTATCTTATCTTATCTTATCTTATCTTATCTCATCTTATCTTATCCTTCTCCTCATGAAGTTCCTTCATGTTCGTTGTCCTTCTTTTTGACCCTTTTCTTCTTCTTTGTACTGCCTATTTCCTCTCCATCACCATCTCTTCTTCTTCCTAATGTTCTACTCTTTCACATCCACTCATCCTCCCTTTTACACTTCCCCTCTTTCTGATACGTGCTCTAGGTTCAATATCTTCTCTACTCTCATCCTTTATAATACTGTCTATTCTTTCTTTACAACCTTCTCTTTCTTTTCTCATCAATTCTAGAAGAAGAAGAGAGAAGAAGAAGAAGAAGAAGAAGAAGAAGAAGAAGAGAAGAAGAAGAAGAAGAAGAAGAAGAAGAAGAAGGAGAAGAAGGAGGAGAAGAAGAAGGAGAAGAAGAAGAAGAATAAGAAGAAGAAGAAGAAGAAGAAGAAGAAGAAGAAGAAGAATTGCATATTCTATTGCATTTCCTTTCTCTCCATTCCAACATATTTCTCTTCTTCCTCAACCTCACGTGTTTCTCATCTTATATCCATTTTTCATCCTCCACTCCTCTCCTTCCTTCTTTTCTACATGCTCACTCACTTCACCTACCTACTTCGACACCTATTTCTCTTTTTCTTCCTCTTCTTCTCTTCTCTCTTTTTTCTTCTCTTTCTGCTTCGAAACTTCATTTTATTCCCTTTTTCATTTACTTATTCCTCTCGTTTTTCCTCTTCTTCTCGCTTCCTCCTGTTTCTCCACATTCTCCAGTTTCCTCCTAAGAGTTCAACAGCTTCTCCTTTCCATCTCTCTTCTTCTCTACTCCATTTCCACTATTTTTCTCCCAATATCTTCTCTTCCTTCTCCTGGTCATTTTGTCTCTTTCTATACTAGAAAACCCCTGTCTTTCCGTCCTATTCCTCTATTTCAAACCATTCCCTTTCCTACGACCATAGACGACAACGACTTTGCGACATAGTAAAGATTACTGTGGTGGGATTCACTTTATACTGCCAGCATCATTTTCGAATAGCAGAAGCTATTCCCATTCAAGCAATGCCCACAATCTGCCCACCACATCAACTGCCCAGAGACGAGTTTTGGATTGCTCTGAACATCTCCTTTATTCGTTGGCCAATCGTTTCAATATTAATTTGTTACTAGGTTTCTTCTACCAAGTCTTATCCGCTCTCCCTTCTGTATTTCGTCATTCTTCCTTACTTTCTCTCTCTTCCTCTTCCAATTTCTCACCCTTTCTCTCTCTATTACATCCATTTTTTTCTGTTTTATAGTTTTTTTTCTCTATCATCGGTGTGATTACCTTGAAGTCTTCTGATTTGTTTGGATAATAAGCGTTAAAACACTCTAACCGAAACACCGGTCTGTGAGACCAGAGGCAAATTATTTTTTCTATAGTGGCAAAATTGTGAATAAAAATTGCTGCCCGCTCTAATACCTTCTCCCCCACTATTCCTCAACTTTCTCCAACAATGCTCGTCAGTCCCCGACTCACGGTTATCAGTAAACATCAATCTATTGAAAACGTACCGTCTCAGCTACCGGATCTTCCGGATAACGTTCATTTTTTACCGGTCTAGAATACCGGATGTTTCGACTAACAGATTATTTTGAGCATTCAATTTCTTTTCTAATGTTTTTCTCTTCATTATTTCGGTATTTTATTGGCATGATTTATTTGGAAAACTAATTTTTGTAATTAAGAAAACGTTGGTCTAGGAAATTGATGACATGGATGAGCTATCAACCATACAAGCCCAGCCTTTGGAACTTGTATCAATAGGATGCTTCACAATGAAGTGTCACAAAATAAACATTCACTTGATGAAATAAATGATTCCGACCACTATAGCTATTTATGAACTTTTCTTGCTAATAGAATATCTGGAGGCTGAAAACGTTTGCTCAAACAAGTTTCTTAGTAACAATGAAAAATATTATTATTTTCAATGATTACCTTTCAGTTTTGCTATAAAGCCTATATTGATAAAATATTTCTCAATGATTCTGAGTAGGAACTGATAGTACAAATCTTACACGGATTTTTGTATTGTGTGTGCTCTTACATTCAACTTTATACTTTTTGTGTAGTTGAGAAGTTGATATTGTGGTAATTATATATATTGAATGAAAAGTTTAAGAAAGAAGAAGAAGAAGAAGAAGAAGAAGAAGAAGAAGAAGAAGAAGGAGAAGAAGGAGGAGAAGAAGAAGGAGAAGAAGGAGGAGAAGAAGAAGGAGAAGAAGAATAAGAATAAGAAGAAGAAGAAGAAGAAGAAGAAGAAGAAGAAGAAGAAGAAGAATTGCATATTCTATTGCATTTCCTTTCTCTCCATTCCAACATATTTCTCTTCTTCCTCAACCTCACGTGTTTCTCATCTTATATCCATTTTTCATCCTCCACTCCTCTCCTTCCTTCTTTTCTACATGCTCACTCACTTCACCTACCTACTTCGACACCTATTTCTCTTTTTCTTCCTCTTCTTCTCTTCTCTCTTTTTTCTTCTCTTTCTGCTTCGAAACTTCATTTTATTCCCTTTTTCATTTACTTATTCCTCTCGTTTTTCCTCTTCTTCTCGCTTCCTCCTGTTTCTCCACATTCTCCAGTTTCCTCCTAAGAGTTCAACAGCTTCTCCTTTCCATCTCTCTTCTTCTCTACTCCATTTCCACTATTTTTCTCCCAATATCTTCTCTTCCTTCTCCTGGTCATTTTGTCTCTTTCTATACTAGAAAACCCCTGTCTTTCCGTCCTATTCCTCTATTTCAAACCATTCCCTTTCCTACGACCATAGACGACAACGACTTTGCGACATAGTAAAGATTACTGTGGTGGGATTCACTTTATACTGCCAGCATCATTTTCGAATAGCAGAAGCTATTCCCATTCAAGCAATGCCCACAATCTGCCCACCACATCAACTGCCCAAGAGACGAGTTTTGGATTGCTCTGAACATCTCCTTTATTCGTTGGCCAATCGTTTCAATATTAATTTGTTACTAGGTTTCTTCTACCAAGTCTTATCCGCTCTCCCTTCTGTATTTCGTCATTCTTCCTTACTTTCTCTCTCTTCCTCTTCCAATTTCTCACCCTTTCTCTCTCTATTACATCCATTTTTTTCTGTTTTATAGTTTTTTTTCTCTATCATCGGTGTGATTACCTTGAAGTCTTCTGATTTGTTTGGATAATAAGCGTTAAAACACTCTAACCGAAACACCGGTCTGTGAGACCAGAGGCAAAATTATTTTTTCTATAGTGGCAAAATTGTGAATAAAAATTGCTGCCCGCTCTAATACCTTCTCCCCCACTATTCCTCAACTTTCTCCAACAATGCTCGTCAGTCCCCGACTCACGGTTATCAGTAAACATCAATCTATTGAAAACGTACCGTCTCAGCTACCGGATCTTCCGGATAACGTTCATTTTTTACCGGTCTAGAATACCGGATGTTTCGACTAACAGATTATTTTGAGCATTCAATTTCTTTTCTAATGTTTTTCTCTTCATTATTTCGGTATTTTATTGGCATGATTTATTTGGAAAACTAATTTTTGTAATTAAGAAAACGTTGGTCTAGGAAAATTGATGACAATGGATGAGCTATCAACCATACAAGCCCCAGCCTTTGGAACTTGTATCAATAGGATGCTTCACAATGAAGTGTCACAAAATAAACATTCACTTGATGAAATAAATGATTCCGACCACTATAGCTATTTATGAACTTTTCTTGCTAATAGAATATCTGGAGGCTGAAAACGTTTGCTCAAACAAGTTTCTTAGTAACAATGAAAAATATTATTATTTTCAATGATTACCTTTCAGTTTTGCTATAAAGCCTATATTGATAAAATATTTCTCAATGATTCTGAGTAGGAACTGATAGTACAAATCTTACACGGATTTTTGTATTGTGTGTGCTCTTACATTCAACTTTATACTTTTTGTGTAGTTGAGAAGTTGATATTGTGGTAATTATATATATTGAATGAAAAAGTTTAAGAAATTTTCAAAAAACGTCAGATTTATTGATACTTAGAAAGACCGGTTTCGGTTATTACACTGAGTTTATCAGAGATTGACAATGGTGTAATAACCGAAACCAGTTTTTCTAAGTATCAATAAATCTGTGGTTTTTTGACAATTTCTTAGTCTTTCTCATTCAATCCAACTTTATAAATTTATTACATATCAATGTTTCCAATTTTTTTTCTATTTTTCCATCACTCAATTTGCAACTGAAATCTATATTATACTTTACTATAATTGAAATTCACCAATGAAAAATATTTAAATTCATATACAGTAGAAAATATATCAAATATAACACTTCAAACTTCAAGCAAGACCCGGTCTGTGAGACCGGATGTTTCGGTTTAGGTCAGTTCTGACCATGTTTCGGTTAGAGTGTTAATATTATTTGAAAGGAAGGCAGACAGTTCAAAATGGATCTCACTATACCTTCCTCGAACATTACTGTACTCCCATGATCACCCATTCCTCTGCTAAGATCTCTGCTTCAAATCTCTTCCATCTTGACTCGATCCCCTTAATAATGATTCATTCTTCTTCATTTTCCACCTATTGTACAACTCTATAATTCTATATTTCTTCAAATTATCGAGATTCTTCTCCTTTTCACAAACCCACTACTCTTCTTTGAATTTGGAATCATGCTCCATCTCTTAAATCTTCTTCATTTTATCCTTCTAGTATTGTGCTCTCAAAAAAACTTTGATCTCTCTAATTTTCTTCCATTCTCTCTTATTCTCTCCCAAACTCCTCATCAATTCCTTGTTTTTCAGCAATTCTCTTTTTCTAGTACATGAGTAGAGTTGCCCAATCTTCTTTTGAATCTTTTTACTACCTTCAATCTATCCTCTCCATTTCCTAACCTCTCGTCATCTCGGTCTTTCACTCGATTACTCCCACTTCTTCATCTTCCTCCTCGCACTATGTTTTCTTCTATTTTCTCTCAAGTATTTTTTCAATTTAAAAATGATTTTTGTGTTTTTTGAATTGTAAATTGAGTGTGTAATTGCAGAATGTTAAGTGACACATAACCTAGCTACATTTGGACTGTTGTATGAATCAGGATTGGAACCGTCTTGGGCTTATAAGCCTGTGGTACTTTTCTGTAAGTTGTGTAATTATTCTGAACGATTGAATAAATAAATACCTTTTTTCCATCCTCCATCGATTTCTTTTTATGGATCTTTTTCGGTTTGTTCTTGTTCTTCTTCTCTTTCTCCTCTTTTTCCAGTCTCAACTACATACTTCATCCATTCCTTAGACTCTTATTCCACTGATTCTCTTAAATAGAAATATTCAACACCTTTCTCCTTACGACTACTTCTCTCTACTCACTTTCTCCCTTCCTCTTATCTTTCACCAGAATGTCACTTCTCACTTCTTGTCGAGACCTCCTTTCCCCACCACCCTATCTCCTTCCCTCCACCTCCTTCCAACCCTATCTCCTTCTGCCTCTCCATCCTAACACCTCTTTGCCTTCAACCATCCTTTCTTTCCGGTCCATGCTCATAACAAATTTCCTCGTCGTCCCATCGCCAACTCAAAAGTGGGAGGAAAGAGACGATAAGAAGGCCAAATAATCGCGTCGCAAATATATTCATGGTGACTCACCGCTGAATTATTGTCCAAGATATAATCCTTCTTCAACCCCTAAACCTAATCCTTATCAACTATTCTGCTCTCTAATAATTTAGAAGAATTTTTGTGTTGTACGGGAAAACTTGTGCTGGTAGCCATGAACGATAACAAGATTATTTGGCGCCTACATTAACACTTCGTTGTACGAGTCATCTTTAGAGCTTTCTTTGTCGATAACGCTTTGGTTGCCTAGCGACAATAACAAAAATCCTTCAGGATCAATAAGCTTGATTGTTCACTGCTGATAAATTTAGAGCTTCTAGAATATTAAATTTGTTCTTCAGCAGTCACCTCGCATGTTTAGTGTTATTATTACAGCATTCTTGCTTAATCCACTCTCCACCAAATTATCTTTAATATTATTTTCAAACTTAAATAATTCCTAGCTATGAATCCTCTCCAATTAAATCATAAATCAGGTATTGGATGAGATCACGAAATAAAAAATAGCATATGAAGGTTCATTTTCGAATTTGAACAGAATAATTATCTTTAGTCTTATGAATATTTTTATTGGTTATACTATCCAAACACTACTTATGATCTATAAGAATTAAGATACATATTATGTAATTAAAAATTAGTTGACAATCTATTTGTTGTTATAAACACACATAAATAGATATTATGTAATAATCCTGTTGTAATTTTACCTGGCAGTAAAGAGTGAGCGTTAACTTGAGGAGATGCTTCGACATCCAGATAATTTGATAGGAACATTATAGTCTGGAGCCATCCCGTCAGCAATTTCAACCTAGAAAACAACACACAAAATATCAAAATATTATGAAGTTTCAAATTATAATTCATCCCATAAGTTTCGGAAATGCACAAACATACTAATTGAACATTTCGAACAACCAAAGTAAATAAATCGAACTGGAACCAAAGTATACAGGAATCCCGTCACGTTGAAAATGTTGACTTGAATTTAGAGTATATTATGATATTCAAGAGAGTGAAAACTTTTTTTGAAAATTTCTATTTTACAGAGCTTGGTGAGAGAGACAACTTTGTGTTTTAACCTCCCCCCCCCCGCACGATCATTGTATTGTATGTGTCTGCATTATAGATGAATAGATGAAATAGAACTTATACTACAGTGATATTTGGAACAAAAAACTTATAAATGCGTATTGCTATACAAAGTCCTAGCTGCCTGGAAGCATTAGTTCAGTCACTGAGACAGATCACTACCTCCCTAAAAAAAGCCATAGTGCATTCCGGTGACGTCAGCACAGGTAGGGCTCCTACACCAATAAAAATATTTGTTGATTTCAGCTAATCTATATCAGCTAGTGTTTTAATTGGCGGAGGAGTCCTACCTGTGCTGACGTTACCATCAACCACCTGTCATGCTCTATGGCTTTGTTTTCGGAGGTAGTGGACAGATCAGGTTATTTCTCTCAACTTAGCTTATAATCTGGTGGTTTCCAATTAATTTCGAATAAATCTGTCTGTGAATGGAATATTTCAAATGGAATGAGGGAATCTATAATATACAGGAAATAAATCTATAATATAATGTACATAATCTTTAAATGTATATTACCTTTTAAAATATATATTATCTTTTGAACTTTTAGTATCGTGTGGTCAAATTCAACTCCACCGGGGACTCAGTTGCCATGCAGTGTTCCGATCCCACTCCGATCCGATACCGTATTACAACGGTCTAGATGGTGCATGCCACACATATCCGTCATGTGATCTGTCCTACCATCACCCTCCATTCAAAAAATATCGGAAATAAGTACGATCGGAACGCTGTATGAGAAGTGTGTCCCTGTATCAATGCGTTCCAAGAGCTTTCAAGATCAATATGACAGCATGTGATATTTATTAGATGTGTGTTCATGGTTCATAAAACAGAATATTTATGACATTTTGTTGTGTTGTTTGGGAGAATAATTGAGTTGAAAAAGCAGATAAATAAAGCAAAGTTCCTATTTTCGACTCTTTTAATATAGCAAGCAATAACAATGGGAATGACAGGGTTATGGGTATGTAAATTATATGTATTACAGATTGAAGACTCATAAATTATTTATTACCACTATTCAAATTCATGAAGCTTGTAACAGACAAGGTTTTATTGGTTTGTTTAGGCTTCGAATGGAATTGAATGATTGGTTTAGATGTGAACAAGCAAGGTGAAAACAATAATTCATGATGGGAGGAGAAAGTGGAAAAGATGAGGAAAAAGAGCATGGAGGAAGAAAGGAATGGAAGAGAGACGTGAGGGGAAGATGATAAAAAATGTGAGGGGACAAATAAGATGAACGAGAATATTAATAGAAATCACTATGATGGATAAGGAGGTAGTAGTAATGTGCTGGAAAATGGAAAAGACTTGCAACCCCAAAATTGGGATTACTTAAAAGAAAATGAAAACAAGATGAACATTTTCTCAGCATTGTTAGAATTAATTAAATGAGAAGAATACATGATTTCATATGGAATGCTGACTAAGAAATTCTTTTTAAGACAGTGTTGACTGAAACTCACTACAGGGAGAGAAACTATAGAAAATCGAGATCTTCTCTTAGAACAGGAAACAAATTGAGAACAATATGAATTATATGAGAGTCAAGAATAATGATTAGAAAAGAGGAAGAGAAGAAATAAGTGGAAGGGGTTGCACTCCATGCTCCAGATCATGTTTGGGAAGCAGGAGAAAATTGAAGAAGAAGATGGAGAAGAAGTGAAAAACAAGAAATGAGGAGATCAGGAAGTTAGAATATCTAATAATATAAGAAGTCAAATAATTATTGAAAACTTAAGGAGATCAGGGGGGGCTCGTAATGAAGAGGTTAAGGAAAGAAGAAGAAGCAGGAGAAGAAATATCAGGAGGATGAAAGTGATGCTTAGGGTCACCCCTAAGAGTAAGAGAGGAAGGAAGAGGAGGACTAAGAGTAGTATGCGGAGGAGATGGGGAATGATAAGGTTGAAGACTAAGAGGAAAAGAATGTGAAATAGGTGTAAAAGAAGGAGGAAGCGGAAGAGGAGGTAAAGTAGGAGGAGAGAAGGAGGAAAAGAAGTAGGAAGAGAAGGAGAAGAAGGAGAATGAAGAAATTGAATGAGTGATGAGGAGGAGGGGAGTAGAGGGAGGAGGAAAAGTAGCAGTGAGAGAAGAAAAGGACTCAGGTTTTTGTTGATAACAAGAGCTGGTAGACAACTGGTAGACAGAGAGTGAAAAAGTGTGAGAGAGAGACGGCAAACAGGAAATGATCAGAAGGGAAGGAACAAATACGACAAGATAAACAGAATTTAATTACAAATTTTATGATCCATGTCTTCAAAACTAATAGGACAAACGTTTCACACTAGTGCTGTTCCAAGTCTCCATCTTTCTCTGTCGACTCCATTCATCATTTTGTCTCCTTCTCTCTTCATCCTCGTCCTTCACTTCTATCATTCTGATTTATCTCTATCTCACTCTCTCTCTTTCTATACATGCTATTTTAATTTATTTTCTCTGTTTTCGTGATGCTTCGTTCTGTCTCATTTTGACTTTATAATATCCTAATCTTAGTTTTTCTTTCTTGATTTTTACATCCTTCGATTCTGTCTCTCACACTCTCTCTGTTTCTCTCTGTTTCTCTCTGTTTCTCTTTGTCTCTCTCAGCCTCTAACACTGTCTCTCTCTTCTACTCTCCCATCCTCTGACTTGTCTCTCTTTTTCACTCGTTCTCGTTCTCTCTACCTTTCTCTCTATCCATCACTAGCTCTCACTCTATGTCTTTCTCACTCTCTCCCTTACTCTGCCTAGGCACATAGGTCAGAGGTCATATTTGGTGTACATAGTACAAGAATAATTAACAACATAACCAAACATCACCACGTGGGCAGGCCGTTTACATGTATGAGGAGACACACGTGGTCATAAAGGAGGGTGCGTCATGTTATGTATGTTGTACATCCAAACAAAAACAACATACTCGAATGAAAATATTAATAAGAACGGAGAGAAGATGTAACTTAGATCGCATAAATTAGGAAAAATTATTAATACAAAGCATTATGAGAGAGCCAAAGACCAAAACGGAGATGAAAACTTGCTAGGAGAAACTAAGTGTAACCAGGTAGAATCAAAAGAGTGCTATGCAGAGGAATTTATGCTAGTTCAAAGAATTTCACATTGGGAATGCTTGAAATTCAACAAGAAACTATCAACAAATCAAATTAATTGACATTCAAAATTTTTAATCTTGAAATAGTCTTAGGTTCAAGGAGCTATGATGACACAAATTATAATCAAATAGTTAACAAAAAGAAAATATCCATCGAATTAGTCGACTGAAATTGATCAGTTGTTACCTGAAAACTCTGACACCAGACCTGAGCCAGCTAAATCACTCGATATTATTATTAATATTATCGACTATTATTATTATAGTTCCAACTTTCTTTATAATTATTCAACCTACAATCATAATACCGTATTTACATTTTAAATAAATTCTCACAAAATTCAATACAATTGAACCCATGAATTTACCGACAGCAAATTTTATGAATGTTATTTTCGCTAATGAACTTACAAATTTTACCTTACTACTACTTTTCATCAAATTCATTAGAAAGCTATCCATAGAATGAAACCCACAAATGATAACCAGTAGCAGAGTAAACTTTTAGTTTTAAGTTTTTAGATTGTTTTATTCTATGCCAGTAGCAAACGAGTTACACAGCTTGCTTCTAGATTCTATACTAAGCTAGATGGCTAGAGCACTACCCAGCTGAGCTTCCGCGGGTCTAGAGCTCGAAGGCGAATTAATTAAATGTAATTGAACAATATCACTCTAATTAATAGGTGGCGGGTTGAAAGACAAAGGCAAGCCTCCTAGGGGCTCTCAGGTGAGATTCATTCCAAATAGTCAGCATCCTCCCAAATAATATCAATTCCTGTCATTCACCCATTACTGACAGTTCGAAGTGAGAAGTTGGCAGTCCTTGCATGGGTTTTGTCCAAGACATCAACAACAAAGCTGTCTCTCACGGTGTCTCTCTCTCTTTCTCTTTCTTTATCACTCTCTTCCTCTCTAATGTTTTCTATGACAATGTTCTCATTCAATTTCACTCTGAATTCAGTTCATTCAACTCATCTTGCAAATTTTACAAAGACTCATAGTTTTACAATGAATTTATATAATTTTCATAATAGATTGACAACAATATAGTATCCAATGCAGTGGAATATCTTCAGTATGGAACTTCATCAAAGCCTTAGTTAAATAAGACGAAATTTAAAGAATTCCCTCGAAAACTTCAAAACACGGCAAGCTGAAACCAATAGAACTGTAAATTCAAGAGATTCAAGCATGAATCACGACAACAAGAATCTTGTGTGGTACGTGGTCTTATAGAAACTTTACTCATGGACAAAAAGACGTAATTAAAGCTGCGTTTATACGACAGTTATTGACAAAATTTTTATTTTTCCGTCCTTATAGATTCTTTATTAGATTGAACATAACTTATCATACACATGAAATGCATATGTGTTTGTCAAGCTCCTTTCAATTCAATTCAATTCAATTTTTATTTCCTCAAAAGAAATCGTGTATAATAACAATAATAGTTATACAAAAAAAATCTAATAGAATCTATGAGGACTGAAAAATAAACATTTTGCTAATAACTTTGGTGTAAACGCAGCTGAAGAAAAGGATGTATTTTGTTCAAAATATCAAACAAACTCCTCCAACAAAATTCCATAATAAACTGCGAATCGGTCTTGTGTAATTTTTCACGAGTGATATATTATTTACATAAAGTGATGTCATGCATATGGTCGCCATAAGTTTTAAGTCAACTAAATGATAAGACCACAGACAACCTGTCAGCGGCGCCGACTTCATTCAAATATTGCGGTGGGGGGGGGGCAAAGTTCAGCATTAAAGATGTGAAGGGGGGGTGCCATCCGTAGATTGGTGAGGGGGTTGTGAAAATACGCAAGCAGTAAGACTATGCATATTTGATTTTCGTAGTTTCATGCTTTGAGGACGGACATCGTGGAAATGAAAATAATGCAGTGAGCCTATTATACCAGTTCAAACTGTAATAGTCCAGTTTCCAGATGTGTAAGTAATAAAAATAACTAGACAGGTCCATTCTTTCTTGTAATATTGGTTTCATTTGAGATTTTTGGAATTGAGATGGGGAAAAATATTCTTTTAATACTTATTGATGTAATTTTATCTTGTAAAGTATGAACATTGTGGGGGGGCAGAATACACACATTGCCCCCCAATGTCGGCGCTACTGCAACCTGTAGTTTTTGTTGTTTTCTGTTATAAGACTTTTGATGTTTGTACTGCGCAATTCATACATATTTAGTGATACATCCACGAAGTTACAATACCATATGAATTTCAATATGAGGTGTGCTTTCTCTCAAATAATTATTACGGAAGAAGGGAACGAGGGAACCAGGAACAGAAAGGGACCGCGAACCATAAGCATCATTTACAAAAGCTGTTTTCCCTTCCAAGGAATAAGGGCCTCTAAGTTTCAAGGGCTATCGTTGTTATAAAGTAATTAAACGATGGTCAGTCCCTTTGTTTTGGCACCCCTACACCAATATCATCTTTCTTAAAGTGTTGAATCTCGTTGTAATTACTCACATGGTGTGCCGGCAACGTATGTGTTAATGTTTGGAATGAAGCTATGTATCAATTTAATGAATGTTCACTACAGAATTGGGACTACAGTGGAGGTTCTTTACTGTATTAAGAGTCAGAAGCTTCAGTATTTCGGACATGTGATGCGCAATGAGAAGTACAGATTCCTGCAGTTGATAATGGAGGGCAAGATTGAAGGAAGACGCCGGCCTGGAAGAAGGAGAACATCCTGGTTAAAGAGCCTGAAAGAGTGGTTCAACATTGACTCAACATCTCTGTTCCGAGCTGCAGTCAATAGAATCCAAATTGCATTGATGATCGCCAATCTCCGTCGCGGAGCCGGCATATAGGAGAAGAAGAAGAAGAAGTACAGAGTTCCATATTTCCCCCTCTCATGAGTTGTCTTCAACATAATATGTATTCACAATATATATTATGTGTTCATTTTTGGAATGGAGTTATGTATGAATTTAATATGTTCAGAATAATAAAGTCCCTTCCTCAATCAAATATTTTTCCCCCTCACATCCATTCTGAATATTTATTAAATATATTTCAATCCTTCCCCGATCATGATTGATCAATCAATCATATTTGAAAGAGAATTTAATTATTATCTACTCTCAAAACTACAACCTATAAAATAACCATGATTGGTATTTTATGTTACAACTTATTGCCTAACCTTTATGTTCTCAATGTTCACGTATTGATTCTGTATTTTTATTATTTTTATCAAAATTTTATTGATTTATAGTTTTTTTGTGTTGTATGTGAAGTTCACTTTAGAAATTAGAGAAAAATTTGTATGAATTTGTTAGAAACTTGAAAATAAAATTTTAGGCTCATATTATTCATGTCAGTAGAAAGTTATTGTGCTCAAAAAACCTACTTGAAGTATCAGAATTCATCAATATATCGAAAAGATATCATCATAGACGTATAAAATTTCAATATTGACTAATATCATAGATGTCACCTCTAATACCTTGTATTAGAGGTGACATCTATGTCACATTTAATTATATGGAAGTTATATTCACACGAAACACATAAGTCATTAAACATGCAAATCATACAATAATAATATAATTTCCCTCAGGAAAAAGATAAATTAATAGTTTGGATTTACAAGCACTATACAATTACAAATCAAAAGCATATACACACAATCATACCTTGTTTGTACAGATTACAATATTATTTGAACCATGTTTCAACATGTAATTTAATGTCAATGCCATCAATGGCATTTAATCTATCATGCCATCATCATAATACACACCTTTCTTCTTTAATACCCTACCTTGAACCACATCTCTAGCAACCTAAAACTTTCACAGTGCATTCACAGTCAGATACATTCTGACAAGTGCATCAGTGTGACGTCATCGCGTCAAAATCATTTTAAATTCGAGCGCGCTTGATGACTGTAACGAGATTTTGATGACGTATGCTTTCAACGCAGCTCCTCTTGTTGCACATTATATCTATATACAAGATACACTTTTCCAGACATTTCCTACACAGTATATACATATGAATCTCGACAAAAACAGTCTAAACTTTTCTACTCTTCTGTATCTTTATAAACATTACTTGATATTAAATATATACGCTATATACTCCCAAACCCTTCCCATTTCAATAATAATAAATACAAATGTAAATATAAATGTTATATTATAGTATGTAATAAATATAAATACAAATGTATATATAATGTAATAATATAAATGTATTATATTATTTCTCGCCCAAGTATAATCACTATTCTCGCCCTGTATACTACTGTAGGAGAAGTGATACTACTGTATCACTATATTTATATGAATTTATCAAACACTTTTCCAACTTTTTTCACCCAATAGATGCACATATATCTAGACGTAAAACAGTTTTCATAGCTGTCAAGAAAAGTGACGTATAGTGTTGTGCTAAAAAGCGGGCTGTAAACTTTGCGTCATCGCTGATCCCATTTCATATTTCCTTCTGCATCTGTAAACTTCCTGATTCCTGTCGAAAGGAGCATTTCCTGTTACCTCGAATGGGTTTTTAAAGTTTACGGAAAATAATGTATGCGTGGTTGAACTTGTGACGTACATTTCCCCAAATAAGTTCGAAATTGTTATTTGAAATGTTAATAGAGAAAATCTAATGTCACATCATCCATATATATCCGAATTGGTATTTTGAAGAAAAAGTTTTGCTGCTATATCATACTGCTATAATTATTATATTTTTATAGAAGAAATTCTAACGTGTTAGCAGCTGAAAGGAGTTCAGAGGGAAGATGATTCAATCAAAAGCTAACCAATGAGAAAGCAGCATTTCCATTATCTTGAATGAAAAAGACTAAGAAATTGTCAAAAAACCACTGATTTATTGATAATTAGAAAGACCGGTTTAGGTTATTACACCATTGTCAATCTCTGATAAACGAATGTCAATCTCAGTTTATCAGAGATTGACAATGGTGTAATAACCGAAACCGGTCTTTCTAATTATCAATAAATCAGTGGTTTTTTGACAATTTCTTAGTCTTTCTCATTCAATATGAATAATTACCACAATATCAACTTCTCAACTACACAAAAAGATTTCCATTATCATTACGATGAACAAAGAAGTATAGTGCGAAAGAATTTGAACAATAACAAGCCAATAAGAAAACAGAAATTTTACCGAAACAGTTGACACCAATGGGAGTTGAAGGAGGGATAAATTTACCACGAACTTGGTAGCCAATAAGTGAGATTAGTGTGGTTATATTTATAATCATCATGACGAAAGCCAATGAAAGTTGAGTAAGGAATTACCACATTGCCACAAACTGGGTATGTGTAATAGTACTGATTTAAAAAAGAAAAAGAAGAAGAAGAAACTTCAACTTTCAAGAAAGTATAAAAAGATTAGAAGGAAAACGGAGTAAGATGTGAGAAAAGATAGAACAAGAAGGAAAAAAAGAGATGAAGGTGAAAAGGTGGAGGTAGAGAATGGAGAAGAAGGAAGAGGAGGAAGAGGAGATGGAGAAGAAGAAGAAGAAGATGATGATGAAGAAGAAGAAGAAGAAGAAGACGGCGATGACTACGAATAAGAAGACGAAGAACAAGAAGAAAAAGATCATGTTGAAGAAGAAGAAGAAGAAAAAGAAGAAGAGGAAGAAGAAAAAGAAGAAGAAGAAGAAGAAGAAGAAGAAGAAGAGGGAGAAGAAGAAGAAGAAGAGAAAGAACAAGAACCAGAACAAGAACAAGAACAAGAACAAGAACAAGGAGAAAAAAGAGATGAAGGTGAAAAGATGAAGTAGAGAAAGGAAAAGAATGAAGAGGAGGAAGAAGAGATGATGAAGAAGAAGATGATAAAGAAGAAGAAGAAGAAGACGGCGATGACTACGAATAAGAAGACGAAGAAGAAGAAGAAGAAGAAGAAGAAGAAGAAGAAGAAGAAGAAGAAGAAGAATAAGAAGAGGAAGAAGACGAAGAACAAGAAGAAAAAGATCATGTTGAAGAACTAGGACAAGCTATGGGAGAAGATGTTAGGAAGTAGGCATGTCATCAGTAAACAATAAACTATTTACCCTGCTTTGTTCATCTACGGAGATAACAGCCAAGTATATGATGTTATGTTCAGTTAGAAATCTATTGGAAAACGAGACCCTGCATGTTCTGCCAGACCCAATATCCTTCACCACCAAAATAAAGCACCCTCTGACGTCACAACTACTCCCCTCCTCAACCTTTACCGCTTAATCGAGAGTTGGGTCTCAAAGGGGAAATATATTTCACGCATGTAAATGATAATGAGAGACAAAGTTATCATCTTTCGATGCTCAAATAAATTAGTTCTCCGCACCGAGATACATTCTGCATGAACGGAAGATACATTTCGAGGAGATGCTGAGACCTAATTAACATTCCGAATATAGATACATTTTGCATACATAGATACATGGGGGCATTTTGAGAGAAATGTATATTATTTTCGATACACGAGAGTTGCGTGGATGGAAGATATGTTCTTGGCTGCTGGCTGTTAGAAGATGTATTATTTTTCTGTTTTCAATATTCATGACCTTCCTATATTCTTCTTTTTCTTCTCATTATTCTACTTTTTCCTCTTATCTTCCTTCTACTTCTTTTATTCCACTTCTTTTTGTCACCTTCTTCTTCCTTTTCTCCCTCAATTTTCGGAAATTGTTGATGTATTTGGTTCACACCTGGCCAATGAAAAAGGCTTGAGAACATCATCAATAACTTATATTTGGTACAATTTTGATAAAAAATTAGGTTAAAAAAATCATCGGGCCTAGTGGAAAAGTTTCCAACTATATAAGCTTGAGGTCTCGGATGGCGAAAAGCTCAAGCTTATTTCATCTAATATACTACTTATACAATAGTTTTATGAAGAACGATTGAATACAGATGGAAGATATGCTTGTTGATTATAATATAGGATTTAGGAATGTGAACACTATAAAAACGTTCAGTTTTATAGCTGAAAATACAATCAACTTGAAATATTAATTCAAATTTATTCTGATTTCATAGAACAGTAAGATAAGGAGAAACTCTCTCAAATACACAATCATCAGATTTATCTTCTTAACTCAGTAAAAACCTTAGTAAAACCTTACCAGCAACAAACTGTGTTTCAACACATAGATGCACCAAAATGAAATGAGAAAACCGTTGACAAATCAAGTTTCATTCTATAAAAATTCTATCCATGTTTGAAATATACACTTTAGAATTTATTTATTAATTTATTCAGTCATATACAATTATCGCACTTGTATGAGAAGTCACAACAGGCTTATACCCAAAACTGTCCTTTTTAAAATTTACACTGCAATAGTATTATAGAAAATTATTCTCGTTTCTTGACTTGTTTTATTTTTGAGGTTTCTATGTATAGTGCCACATATTTTCAAGGACAAGATTAGATGCTTAATCAGTTTTATATGGTTGAGGTCGGTTTCTAGGACACTTATCAAATATAATTGACCAGTAGATGCAATATAGTTCATTGGATATAATGAGTGTCCTTGGAACCTGAGTTTCTTTCCACAACTACAGAATATTTTGGTGAATCATCAATGTTTTTAAAGAGGACTATTAGAATTTTCCAGCTATCAGTGATGATTTAGTGAAATATTTTTATCGAATTTGGTTTTGAATATTTATAAATTCTAAATACCTAGTTTATATATATTTTGGTCTCAAAATTGTTCAAAACTTATGAAGTAGTGATAAACATAACCTATTTTTGGACAATTTCTATCCAAATTTGTGAAAGGAACAATTTGGGCTTAAAGTCTGTTGCTCCTTTTCCAATCATTCATAGTTGAGAATGATATTTTATATTTTATCAATGTATAAATAAATAATGGATGAATAAACTCCAGTGCCCCTGGCTGTTAGGCAAATCTGCAACAGGACGAGGACTGAACGTCGAAAATGTGTACTACAGTCAAAGTTGTACAGTGAGATGCAGTCAGCTTTGGTATAATGAGAAGGATTTACATCATTCGTATGAAATACTGACAGTTTAGAGTGAATCTAACTGCAGATAAAGTCGCACCGAGAAAAGATATGAATGAATGAGTAAAGTAGAAATGAGGGCGGGAAGAAAGAAGAGCTGTTGTTTTTGGAAATGGGGGCTGTTGCCGTAGCTGTTGCTGACAGATGCATTAACAGGTCGCCTGTCAAACCGGTAACAATAGGCTTTGTTTTTGTGAAATTACGGCCGAAAGAGTAACAGCCAGGAAAACAGTAAACGAAAGCCTAAAGAGTGGAGAGGAAAAGGGCTTCATCGAGGTAAATTTTTGGGTGTTTTGCTAGGCAAGGCTGACGGTTCTTTGCACACTTGTCAAGTTTCGGAAGAATATTTGGATGAAAGAAAAAGAAGAAGATGGTGGAGGAAGTGGTGGAGAACGTAGTGGAGGAGGAGATGGTGAGGAGGAGGAGCAGGAGGAGGAGATGGTGACAGTTGAGGAGGTGATGATGGAAATGGAGGAGGAGGAGGAGGATGATGAGGAGAAGGAGGATGAGGAGGAGGAGGAGGGGAGGAGTTGGTAGAGGAGGTGTAGGACAAGAGAGAATAAGCGAGGAGAAGGTGAAGAAAGAAAGAATGCGAAACTTTAATGAAGACTTGAGGATATTTATTTATTTATTTAATCATTCAGAATTTTACAACTTGCAGAAAAGTACCACAGGCTAACTTACGCCCAATACGGTTCCAATTCTAATTTATACAACAGTCCAAATGTAGCTAGAGGTTATGTGTGTTACTTCAAAATTCTTCAATTATAACCTCAATTTACAATCCATTCACACAAAAATCATTTTAAAATTGTGTTAGTACATGATGAAACTAAACATCTCTACCTGAATTTTTAGGCAAATTTCGATGTTTTGGAGAAATATCATCACTAACATGAAGACTATTGAACACTACTTGTATGGTCAAATTTCAGAGCATGGGAATATAATTCTCATATGGATCATGGGAAAATATTAGTCAAGTTTCAGATAACTACCATATGAGAGTTTCTCCCAGCATGAGAAATTCTGGGTTGCTATTGAGAAGAAAATTCTGTTCAATTTGAACATGGATATGAATTTCAAATACAACTAATGACATTTTACACGATTTTTCTCCGGGGATACTTACACATAAATCCATTTTTTGAATCTATATACGCGTACTCGTAACTTTCTTTAATTCCTACAAATTCTCTCAAAACACATAACAATGATCGAAATCATCTCAGCAATGAAGTCTCCTTTCTGCATTTTTGCACCAACACTCCTAAACAATACAAAATTTAATTTCGGAATGCAGAGGCTCGGCAACGTACTTAGAAGTGGAGTCTCCTACTTCTTTTCCTCTCTTTCACTCAGCCACTCTCTCTTTCTCTTTCTCTCACTCGCTGCAACTTCTCATAAATCTCAGAGGCAAGGCATATCAATCTTCACGCCTTCAACTGTTACGCATGTGCATAAACATATACTCAAAGTCAAATTCCACATTAAGGTTCTTTCTTTCATGACACCATCTGCTACACACTTCCCCTCTTTCTCATTCTTCCACTCTCTCATTCACATCCTCTCTAACACACACTCCTTCTGATCCCTCTCTCTTACTACCTTTTCTCTTATCTCTCTTTTGTTGGATTATTCGACTCGATGTTCAATCATTCAAAAAGCGAAAATCGTTAAGACAGATGAAGAATGCAAAATCTAATATGCCAACTATCTTCTATATGCTAGAAAACTAATCTTCTCGATTTTCACTCATTATCATGGCACAAAGGACGTTGAGAAAGGAGGAAGGATGTGAAAGAATGGGATGAGAAGAGAAGGAAATGGTGTTGGACTAGCAGAGCACCATTAACTATTTATAAGCTGTGAAATTATGGAGCCAAGTCATGATGATGAGATGGAGCACCATCCAACTATCCTTAAATTCACTTCAAATTGTCAGAATTTCTTAAAAGAAGCACCAGTGCTTCTCATTCAACTGAGTCTGACAGAGTTAAGAGTGAATCTTCCCAACTATTAGCCTGGCCTATGTCTAAATTGAGACCGAAATAATTAATCAGTATGATGAGGTGGTGAAAAATGGGACACAACTGAGGAAATTATAGGGGGTTTTGAGATTGATGTGGTACTTTGAGCCTTTTTGTGACAAACGTAGGCATTATATTAATAATAAGCATACAAATGTCATGAAGTGATTAGAGAACCCTGATGTACAATGCGATCGATAGATTCTAATTATATAAAAATAGATAGTTTTTCTGAAAATTTTGATTCTCAAGAATTCTATATCTGTAACTGAACACAAACATTACATGTATTGTTGTATTTACACAAATTAATCATTCTACAGCCCGGTTTCACAAAAGCTGATTGAATTTAAATAGTGATTGATTCCACAAGAACCAAACAGAGAAGGCTCCTATGATTGGTTCTCATAAAATCATTCACGATTTAAATTTAACCTTATGTGTTGAATTTGAATTTACATTTAAACTTCATTGAATTTGAATTTAATTTCTGTCGATATTAAGTATCAAATAATATAAATATGATGCGGAATCAAAATCGCTATTGAAAAAAAGGGCTTTCACGTTTTAAATATCAATTGCATAATGTTGCGAAATCAAACGTCTGCCTGCAGACGTGAGCAGACATATGCAGACAGACAGACGTCAATTTTCCTGAAATTCGAATTTATGGAGAGGGATTTTTCCAACATCTGTATGCAGACGTCTGTCTAATGATGTGTGCATTCGCCTCAATCAAAATTTAGCCTTTATTGTGTTCAGAAGAGACATTTGTGAAAGAACTCATAATCAAATCTTGAAACTAATAAATGAGGGTGAGAATAAATGTATATTTGGAAAAGCATTCTTCTACCACTATCATAAAATAGGGAAGAAATCTTCGAATACGTGTATTACTGATCTCGCTATCATCTAAGAGAAATATTGCAACATACCTCCCACTATACATGGAAATAGCCGGCTCTTTATAACGATTTTCGAAAAACGTCGACTAGCCGGAACGTTGGCCAACTTAGTCGATAAAACGCCGATAAAAGCACATCCTTCCCGCCCGGAAGGAAGCCAAAGCCTCGGCATGGTTTGTTTGAAGAAATAAACGCCCCTTTCCACCTTAAAACCCACCCCTTTCAACCCTCAGCCCTCTTTATTCGCGCCCTTTCTTCAATATTCCTTGAGTAAACATTACATACATGTTGACCGAGCGCACTACCACACATGCTCCGATGGCAAGCAAAACTAATCAATTAAGTGCACTTTCAAATAACTGATCTGGACATCAATTTTGTTTCAATTATTATCTTATCGTGATTATCTTGATTGATTATGTGTGTAACTGATTAACATTTAATATTTATAAATATTGGAACAAAAACTTATCAAACGAATGAACTCTTCAAGATTGATGACGGTTTCAATCATCGTCACTCATCATTATCAATTATTATGCTTTTTATTACACGCTCAATCTACTGATCATGAATAGTTTACATGATGAAAATGTAGAGAAAACTTATCAATGAAACAACACATCATAGTCAACATGATTGTTTATTATTCCCCCATTATTATTGATTAATGAAAATTGGTGGCTGAACAAATTTATCAAGGGTGATTCAAAAATATTTTTAATTTGAATTTAATTAATAAAAAAACATCCACTTTACATTTCGAATAATAAAATAGTACAGAAGTAATATCAAACACATTTGATTAGCCCCGGGATGGTGTGTTGAGGGGCTTATTATATAATATAATAAATTATTTTGAGAACTACAGAATGGGACAGGAAATTGGCGAATATCATATACGAATATCTAAAGAAAATGATATCATTATATGTTTACCAGGATTATAGTCGTAATTATGTATGAATTGTCAACAAAACATGATTGAAAATATAAATAAGTCACAGTTTAGGCTGTAAAAGCTTTAGTAACTCAAATTTGAATATATGTGAATATATATATCCTCTCTCTAAGTTAGAGTAGGACGACATGATTGAAATAAAAAGTATTCATGAATCATTCACCCACATCATATGAAACATTTGGATGGATTTGTTCAAGCATGAGTGGGTGCTAACTCATAATAATAATGTGGTATTGTATTTGAACATTTACATGCATTATGAATGCACATTTGAGCATGTATTATAATGATGTGGTTTGCAAGAATGATTCAGACATATATTAAAGAGATGAACGATTCATTTAATGACCTGGATGTGCTCTATGTCTGTGCATTGGACAATGAAATCTACGGTCAGTGTTGATTGAACAAGAAACATTAGTGTTATTAATAAGGAATTCAGACGGTTTGAAGTGGATCAAAGATACCGCTAATTCGTATTTGTCCATTTAAATATCTAAATCGATTCGTAAGTCATAAATCTTCAGATTCAGTCCTGTTGGAAATATTATCTAGAAGATAAATCAACATCACATCATATTCATTCCATTGAACCATACTCAAAATAAACCATTCCAAATAAAGTGGGATAACCAATCACTCATTGGTATCCAATTCCTATATCCAATGACTACAATATAATTTATTATCAATTTTATTCCAATGTTTGAGACCAGTTCAACCAATCCTAAGCTCCAACAAGTATATTGTTGAAGAGAATCTTTGATGTCCCTTGTTAGTGATTGACTCAGCAGTGATTGATCGGCGTGATATTTTATCGCGGAATCAGATAAACGATCTACTCTGAGTATTTTTGTTAAATAGGATTCAAGTTTATTAAATAGTTTAGGTTTATGTTTTTGTTAAAAAAGCTCAGGTTTTGTTAAAAATGATCTGAAACCATCAGCTCCAATAACTGGAAGTTATGATTTTGAAAATGGAATTATCTTTGAAATATACTTGGTAGTTCGGAACCCAATTAAACAGTTACGGTAGGTCCATTAATTATTTCCTCATAATCATCCCTGTCTTTACTTTAAAGTATATAATTATTCTGCTTTACTAGATATTACCGTAGAAAATGTATAATTATAGTTAATCCACATGTACTGTATCCTGTATGTTACTGTATGTTATTGTATGTTACTGTATACTACTGTATGTTACTGTATGTTATTGTATGTTACTGTATACTACTGTATGTTACTGTATGTTATTGTATGTTACTGTATACTACTGTATGTTACTGTATGTTATTGTATGTTACTGTATACTACTGTATGTTACTGTATGTTATTGTATGTTACTGTATGCTACTGTATGTTACTGTATGTTATTGTATGTTACTGTATGCTACTACTTTTTTAGTATATGTTACTGTATGTTACAGTAATCTGCTCTGTACTTCAGTTTCAGGTTTACCAGATCTCCATTTTTAAATCGAAACCAGTATCTTATTATCTTGATAGATTTGTAGCTATGATAACTTATATTTTTACTAAAAATGTCTTTTGCCTATTGATATTGAATCATGATACATGACCATATTAGCTCAATCAATATTTTTTTGGAAAACTGCAGTCATTCTAGCAACTCCACTCCCACATCCTACGTGTGTCAGTTCAAGAGAAAATGAATTGTGTCACGAATAAATGAGCCATAAAGTTATTAATATCTTGTGTCATGCACGATCATGATGCCATAATATGAAAGTCACGCCTTTTTCAAATTTATGAATGAATCCAGTCGTGAGCAGATTGGTAGTAGTAGTAGTAGTAGTCGGGTTACTATTAATAGCGGCTGACTCCATTGATGGTCGAGTGACCTTCTATGACCCGAGGTGTAGTAAGATTCACTTCAAACTTTCAGCGTTCCTTATGAATGATATCAAAGCTTCCCATTTGAACAATGCTAACCGTCTAGAGTATTCACTATAGGAGTGGGCAACTGGTTTTGTCTGGGATGTACAAAGCAGGAGTACAACTTTGGATTTCGACTTTCAGACATCGTTTTTGTCTGGGTAGCAAATATTGAAGCTAGATGCTGGAAAGTCAGTTATTAATATCGGTTTCTTCTTTGAATTTCACAGATAAAAGTCGGAATTGGATGATCTGTTTAGTTTATACTTTTCCTGATTGAATAAATTTTTGATTTGGGTGATATATTGATGGGTAAAATAGTAGACTAATAACAGTAGGTCTAATTTAAAAATCTGGTGTGGCGCACTCACACAACTTCCCTTGCCGTTATGAAAATTGATCACCAGACGCTAGTGTTCCCGCGCATCTCAAGTCTACTTATAAACAAAGATCTGAGCCAGCTGGTGACAGGACAATAACGCTGGAGACATACGAGGTCTGCTATCTCTTCATAGTGAATCATTTAATAGAATCAACAGTTGCCAACAGTTTGCAATTGTAATAATAACATTTTCTCGAATTTCGTGCTTATTTTCAATTTTAGGTGGAAATGTTACTGAACATTAATTGTAGAGATTTTCACGCTCAATCATTTCCACTCGAAATTTTTTGTTTAAATTTTATCTGAAGCCTAATAATTGGGAATCTAAAATCGAACTTTGCATAGATGGGGCGGAGCTCCTGAAATTTTTACAGATATGGGACTTGTGGCAGCTGATAGAGCTTATCGATGACTATTTTCAGGTATAACTTTAATCGAAATCGTTGGAGCCGTTTTCGAGAAAATCGCGAAAAACCCTGTTTTTGACAACATTTTTGCCATTCTAGCCGCCATCTTGAATTGCATTTGATCGAAATTGTTCGTGTCGGATCCTTACAGTGTAAGGACCTTAGGTTCCAAATTTCAAGTCATTCCGTTGATTGGGAGATGAGATATCGTGTACACAGACGCACATACACTCATACACACACACACACACACACACACACACACACACAAACATACAGACCAATACCCAAAAAACACTTTTTTGCACTCAGGGGACCTTGAAACGTATAGAAATTTACAAATTGGGGTACCTTAATTTTTTTTTGGAAAGCAATACTTTCCTTACCTATGGTAATAGGGCAAGGAAAGTAAAAAGTAGGAGGTAGCGCATGTGAAAAACTGGATGTTCTATTTTACTTGTGTTAAACGTGAAAGGAATGAAATTGAGTAAAGTAACAAGTAATTTATCAGCTCCAGTGTGATTATCACATAAAGACAATACTATAAAATCAAACAAATATTGCATACTAGCAGGTAACCCGTGCTCCGCAAGGGTCTAATTGAAAACTTGACAAACTGGAAACTCGACCTACTGAAAACTTGAAGAATTCAAAATACTCCTATAAGAATAGAGAGTCAGAATGCAAAATTTCAAAATTTACTTCAAAAGTAAATCAGTCCAGTAGTACAGACGTGATGATGCGTCATTCCTGAATTTCGTATAAGCCAGTGTTCTCTCCTTTATTATAAACTAGCCGTCAGGCTCGCTTCGCTCGCCATATGCGTCTAGCCAGGGGGCTCCGCCCCCTGGACCCCCGACTGGATCATCCAAGAATGAAATCAGCAGGCTCGCTTCGCTCGCCTGCATTTTTCATTTGAGCATTTTTATCATATGTTAGGACAATCCAGTCGGGGGCCAGACTACGTATGGCTAAACGGATATGGCGAGCGAAGCGAGCCTGACGGCTAGTAATATAATATTCCCAGGATTGAAGTAGCAGTGCCCAATCAATTTTTCTGCGATAAATGCATTTAAATCTTCAACTTGGTGCCAACCTAACAGAGTCAACTCAACTTAATGCCAACCTGACAAAATTATAAATTTAGTTGCCAGTTAACAACTTCTTCGAAGAGGTACTCTATCTAGATTATTGTTCTATAGTAACATATGATATGGAAATTTCAATTATAATTAAGAGATTGGGAGAAGAAGAATATACATGCAAAAAGACGAACTTTAAACCTTTAACAACAACCTTTAGAGTTAAAATATTGCCAAAAGATTTCTTAGTGCGCCTCTAAAGGGCCAACTGAACATACCTACCAAATTTGAACGTTTTTGGTCCGGTAGATTTTTAGTACTGCGAGTGAGTGAGTGAGTGAGTGAGTGAGTGAGTCAGTCAGTCAGTGAGTGAGTGCCATTTCGCTTTTATAAATATAGATATCGGGGCATGGAGCTTCGCTCGTTATTCTTATCTATTGATATCCAGAACACAATTCTCTAAAATGATCGTGCTCATATTTTACAGCTAGCTATATGTCAGCTTATGAATTTTGGGATGCGATATTTTGATTTTCCACAGACTCACTTTCTCAATCACGTTTTTACTATCCACAGACGACGAAAGTCTCAGCTGTTTTAGCCAAGGATGAATTATTCTTTAAATGTCGTTCAGCGAGTTTTCCCAAGGATGTAGATTTTGTGCAATCGAATTTTCATATCATAAACCTACTATGTTCCAAATTTCGTGAAAATCGTTAGAGCCGTTTTCGAGATCCGTTGAACATAAATAACCAAATATAAAGATATTAACAGATATGCAGAAATTGCTCGTTTAATATATGATAGGATATAGATTTAGCTCGGGAGCCTCCTTCTTACAGTGGAAAATTGCTCTCAGACAAGGCTGGGTGAATACAACATTTTAAAACCTTTGAACGGCTATTGGAAGGGCTAAAGAAGACTTAGGTACAATCCCTCCAATTACTACCAGAATAACAGTTGCATAGCAGCCTACAGATCTCAGTATGTACGTTAAGTGAATAAGCCCACACCTCTACAGTCTCAGGTAGACTTAATCATAATGATAGAATGCCAACTACTCGCTGTTGCTTAATAAATTAGAACAATAACTTCAAGAATAGATCAAACACTGACATTGAAATATTATGAGTACTTGCCAAGTCTTGACTCAGGCTCTGAACTTGATCTTGAACTCAACTCCTACTAGTAGTTCTGTGAACAGTAGACCTCACGCAGTATTCTCATCCACAAATACCTGATCGAAACTTATGGAAAGCCATAATTCCTGATGGAGACCTTATGGAAATACAGTAATAGACTGGCTTCACCACACATCTGTGTAATCACTTGTCAGTTGATTTATGATGAATAATTCTATAGTCTGATTTTTACGGTAATATTGGCGTATGAAGGAGGCTCCTTTTTCCTTTTATATTATCCTTGAAATGCATAATTTCCAAAAACCTTGTATATACGTCGACGCGCAATTTAAAAAAGAAACATACCAGTCAAATTTCATGGAAATCTATTACCGCGTTTCGTCGTAAATGCGCAACTTATAAACATATAAACATTTAAACATTTAAACTTTAAAACATTTAAACATTAAACATTAAACATTTAAACATTTAAACATTTAAACATTTAAACATTTAAACATTAAACATTTAAACATTAAACATTTAAACATTTAACATTTAAACATTAAACATTTAAACATTTAAACATTTAAACATTTAAACATTTAAACATTTAAACATTTAAACATTTAACACTTTAAACATTTAAACATTTAAACATTAAACATTTAAACATTTAAACATTTAAACATTTAAACATTTAAACATTAAACATTTAAACATTTAAACATTTAAACATTTAAACATTTAAACATATAACATTTAAACATTAAACATTTAAACATTTAAACATTAAACATTTAAACATTTAAACATTTAAACATTTAACATTTAAACATTTAAACATTTAAACATTTAAACATTTAAACATTTAAACATTAAACATTTAAACATTTAAACATTTAAACATTTAAACATTTAAACATTTAAACATTTAAACATTTAAACATTAAACATTAAACATTTAAACATTTAACATTTAAACATTGAACATTTAAACATTTAAACATTTAAACATTTAAACATTTAAACATTTAAACATTTAAACATTTAAACATTTAAACATTTAAACATTAACATTTAAACATTTAAACATTTAAACATTTAAACATTTAACATTTAAACATTTAAACATTTAACATTTAAACATTTAAACATTTAAACTTTAAACATTTAAACATTTAAACATTTAAACATTTAAACATTTAAACATTTAAACATTTAAACATTTAAACATTTAAACATTTAAACATTAAGGGAAACGCCAAACCGTCGACTTGAATCTTAGACCTCACTTCGCTCGGTCAATGAGATCATTATTAACATGAAATAATTTCCATCAGATCTTAGTCATTCTCAATAGAGAGTAAATGACGGGTATATTAATAAACGGATAGTTATAAAGATAAAAATTAATGCAAGATTTACTTTGACTTAAAGTATTAGTTGAATGGATAGCATTAAAATTGTAGATGTGATTTTTTAGACAAGCTGACATTCAAAAATGAATCTCACTACAGGAGTACGTACTCACTGTTAAACTTTCACCTTTTTCAGTCAGCTTGTTAATAAATCACCTAAGTCGTTTTTTTATTCAGATTTTTTGAATACATTAAATGAGGAACAAAAATGAAGAATACATGAATAATGCTCTAAAAGGGAAGCTGCTGTTCATAACGTTACTGCATCATACTTTTATGATCATGATTTGTCCTTAAATGGAACGCAAATGAATTCATGCTGCTTTGAATGACTATGAGATCATTGCATTGTCATTCATTGTGACTGTACCATTGTAAGCATTTCTAAGAATGGAATAGGATATGAGTATCTGATATGGGTGTGAATTGTGGAAGTTTTTTAATTAGGTGGCCAAGTTGGATTCAATTGTTTGAGCTTTGTAATTCGTAGTGTAGAATATTTTGCCATCACTACTTGTAGAATTTGAATTCTGCATTGAATGTACATTGGAGCTATTAATTCGTTTATTAATCAAATCGATAGAGCCACAAATCATACACAATGACCGAGAGAGGACAAGAAGCTCAAATATCCCAAAACTGTCTCTTTCCAGAATTTTTTTAAATGAAATAGTTGAAGAATAAAATTGTCATAGAATGTATAACTTTCATACATGCATCCATTGTGAGTTCCATCTTCAGCAAAGGAAAATCACACAAAACTATGTTTGAAAGAAGAAGAAGAAGAAGAAGAAGAAGAAGAAGAAGAAGAAGAAGAAGCCTCACAAATAGACCGATGTGTCAGACTTGTGGTAGTATCGTGAGATTTGATTGCTCCTTTCCAGTGGTTTGAGGGGGTTAGGAGACCGAGACTATAGTGTGGGGGGTTGTCCTTTGGTTAGGGGCTCCTTTGGTTTGGAGGAAGCAAGGAGGGCGGTATGTCTGGCGCTGATTAATGATCCTAGGAGAATATTGTCGCCCCCCGTCACCGCGCGAAGACACCAACCGTATTAGATGGTTGATTCACTTCAAACTGTCAGCATTGAATGAATGGGAACTGATCGTGTCGCCAATAAGGAATGCTGACAGCTTGAAGAAGTGGTTTGGTCTCCAGTCAATCAACTCAAAATGACTTTCTTGAAAAATCGACTTCGGGGAGTCGATGATGGCAACTCACTTTCAACAATTCAATAGTGTCGAATCGACAAAAATCATTCTTAATACTGAGTTATAGATCTGAAATTAATCTTGTTTGAAATATTATCTGTAGAGGGATTGTATCTCAACTGTCAGCTTTGATTGAATGGGAAACACTGAAGTTATTTGTAAGAGTTGGTAAAAGATAGATAAAAGTTTATGCTAAAAGATTTATGAGACAGATTAAGAAGTTCACTAGGTGTATATACTGTGTAATGTATGTAATCATAGAGAAACGATAGCATAAGTAGATATCCCATGGTATAGGGCGTTTATGTCGCAACTTTTACTGTTATCCCAAGCCGATAGTTCACGTAGTTCTTTCCTATGCAGCTGTGTGACGCTGGTAGTCTCTCAAATTGTGCTGTTCATACACTATCACCCCAACAAAACAGTAAAAATTGACAATAATCGTCAGTAATTGGCTTGAGATAACAGTAAAAGTTGCGACATAAATTCCCTATACCATGGGATATCTTCTTACGCTATTGTTTCTCTATGATGTAATAATGTTGGTATAGACATTGAAATACAATGATTATTTTAAAAGAAATTGGAAATTCATGACATTCCAAATATGAATTAGTAATTGTGACAAGTCTAAGTTGAGACACCCATTATAGGATTATTCACCAAAACATCACCTTAACTTTACTGATAGATTCACTTAAGACCGTTATCATTGGTTGAATGAGTAGCATTGTTGTAACTCGAAAGGAATGCTGACATTTTAAAGTGAATCTAACTGAAGAAAAAAGGAAGTTGATCTTAACGTACTGAATTTATTCCACAAAAATTTCAGTAGTGAATTGTTTCATGTTATGTTATCCTCAATTGCTGAAATTCCAATGCATATTATTTGAACTACACATCACATCAGTTTTCATTTAAATTGAATTCTCTAGAATTTTCGATTGTTAGAAATAGGATTGGGTTATTTGAAATAGGATATAGAGAAAAAGAAAAGGTTTCATCCAAATGGAACTAACGATTCACTTGGAAATGTAAGTTTTCAACATAAAATGCGAAAAAGCTTGAGAACTACTGAAGTTGCAAAATCACAACGTTAGTAGACAGAAGGTTGATCACTCAAAGGTGTAAGATTCGAAGTGGTGGGGGGAACGCCAGCGTGACGTCACGTGTAGTAAAAAAGTGATAGAGTAACCACACTGAGCATACAGTTTATTCACTGTATTTTCAAATACATCGTCGTTTAATCCCCTCAAGATTGACCTAGAACTTGAAAATTCTCCATACGTACAGCAAATTAATCACCGATTCTGATGATGTTGTTTAATATTTCAAGTCCATTAAACTTATATTAATAAAAAGAAGTTGAAAGTTTTTCAAGAATCTAAACATGTGACACGAAAAAGTTAATAAGCTGGAAAAGCGTTAGTAGACAACGTTATACTATTATAATTTCAGATTAACCCATAACAAATCTTGATAAAGCAATGCATTGCAATAAACCAATAAACCGATCCCGATAAATCCAATGAATTTCATTCATATAAATGCACTGAACACATGCTGGTATCGAGCACATCTTCTACGAGAATGAAACTATCTCATCCCCGAAATTCACAAGCTGATGTATAGCCAGACTACAAAAAAATAAACACGACCTAGAAGATAAAGAAACCTTAAGGGTTTCAAAGGGAAGGTTAAGAGGTGTTTTTTTTTTTGCTTTTATATTGCAAAATGCTTGTATTATTCAAATGTTTTGATAATTATTGTGAAGCAGAAACAGAAAGCTTGCATGTCAGAAAATGTTTGTGTTATATAATTTGACTATATGTCACCGTATGATTTTCAAGAATGCGATATTCTGCCTACTCTGTACTACAGCCTACGTCACGGCTGCAATTCCCCCACTCCAATTGCATTTCAACTAAAATACTATAGATGAGTGACCAACCTTCTGTCTACTAACTTTGGCAAAATCCTACTCTATTACAATAAGGGCCGGTTTCCGAGCTCGGGATCTATAAGCTCTGGACGTACAGAGTCCAGGACTAAAATAAGCTCCCGGGTCTAAATCAACTTTCTGAGTCACGGGTTTATGTTCTTAACTCCGGGGTCTATAAAGTTCTCGACTTATTTAAGTCCAGGACTCTAACGCAGTAAACATGAGGGAAATTCTCAATATTTTGCGGTTGTATTGTTGGCATTAGGCCTATAGCAAAATAGCTGATTGGAGCGGGATAATTCAAATGCTCTTCAAAATGACTTATAACAATATTACTTGGTGTAAATACTTTTCGATTTCTTAGTATTGTGTAGGCTGGATCTATAAATATAAAGCAAAATCTAACCTTTTGAAACATGAATAAAAAAATAAACATTTCATTTCACGTTATGCTATTATTTATCATTGATCCTTGCCATTGATTTTGGAATAAAAATTTTAGTATGCTACCTATTGAGTTGGGAAACGTATTTGTTTTGAAAAATAACTGGAATAATAATTTATTATTGTTATATTATTATTATTGATATGTTGAATATGCCATTGATTAATGATATTCACATTTATTGGGAGATGTGATGATGGTCATTCTAAGGCAATCCTTATATTATTTTCCTTGAACATTTCTAGTTTGTCACAGTTAGTTTTTTACGCATAATATTATGAAGAACATTATTCCAAAATAGACTTGCAAATCATAAATTATGAATTTAGAGAACTAATTCAAATAATTTAGGTATTTCATGACATTTATTTGGCTATTCATCTACTCTAAAACAATAATTCAATTGTGTTTGCTCCGTCAAGTCTAGAACTTAAATTTTATTTAATCCCTACCCCAGTCGAGGGTTAGAAATCACGCTGTTTTAAGTTCTGCACTTAACGATTTCTAATAAATCCTCGATTTGGAAAGAGGCGAGAATCCAATTCAAGTCCTGGATTTATAAGCCCTTCACACAGAAAGCGAAATTATAAACTCCAGGGTCTAACGTGATCTCTAAACACAAGGTTCTATTTGAGTCCTCGACTACGTTAACGCTATGACTCGGTAAGCCAATTTTCTGACTCCAAAGTTTAAAGCCGGTTAAAGTCTAGAACTTAGCTAAATCCTGAGCTCGGAAACCGGCCCTTAATGTATCAGTGAATTTCATATCATTTTCTAGGTGTCACTCACGATAGTATAATATATATCATGATAAATTTGGCTGAGAAACAAATGAGCAAATAATGGGGTAACTTAAATTATTATTGACACTTTTGAAAACAAATTCCGGATTGTTACAGTTTCTCGGATCTTTGCTTTCTTTTTTCTCATTTACAGGGGCTCTCCTTCTAACAAAATTTATTGATGAGAATATAGCTAGAATATAGCCTTTCCGATTAAATTTGTATGTAACTTGTTCCTGATTGATTAAACTCTAATGGAATCGGTATGTAGATTGAAACTTCAAAAGAGGTTAACTTGACGACTTGACCAGTCAACACATTGGATTCAGCAGTCGAATACACGATAGGTGGTCCCCAAATCAACACACATCATGTTATTTTCCAACAATCATCTCATTATTCATGGCTATGGAAGTGAAGTTGCTTTAGAATTAGACGCTGCATCTGAATGAAAGTCGCATGCCCCGTGTTCAGTCCATAAAAGGAATGAATGACCGAATCTCCGAGACGTGCCTCGAATTTTAAAAATGTTACAAAATGTGGAATGAGTTGAAAACATACAGCTGTGCGCATGCGTATGAATAATAATGAGATTTGAACGGTGTCTGCAGTTTCATTGAATTCTGGATTGTTCAAGACAATAGCTCAGGATGTAATACTTTTATACTCTGTAATTGAGTAAAAAACAAAGGTTGGATGTCTGTATGGAAAAGAACTGGTTAAATTGTGATGAATAAGTGGTGTGGAAATTTTACAATAGAAGATCATCAACTATTGTCTAAGTCTTGACTGAAATAAAAAATTTATTTATTTAATTTGATAAAAATGACTCCATATTCAAAAAAAACTCTCAGGGATTATATTCAAAACATACATATTTCAGTCTTTGACAATCATCATTCTACCAATCTGATTTCCGATGAATTTCTGCTTTGCTCACAGGAGAATAATTCACATTGGTTTTTTTTGTAAGGGGTCACATATGATTATTCTGTTGCAATGTAAGCTCTACCATGAAAACGAATAGTATTTTTATTTCGGAAAACAGAGACTATTCATTGTGATGTAGGGCTCAACCCACCGGCAAGCCTAGAGCTCTTGTTGTCATCATCGGGAAAAGGGAAACTATTTGGTTATCAAATGCTAGAAAACCAAATAAATACTAATATAACTCAAACCATACAGATCAACTGATGCTGAGGAACATTGTGTGGCACATCAATCTTGAGATAATCAAAAACAATATTCCATTAATTTTTTCATCTTGACAGATCATGTGAGTTGTAAGAGCATAGAGTAGTTGAAACCTTATCACTTCCAGTCGTACAATTTCCTAAAATACTGTGGCAAGAAGAATCTTCAAAATACCACATACAAATTACGTCTCATGGTCATTAGATAAAAAATCTGGTGTGGCGCACTCACAAAACTTCCCTTGCCATTATGAAAATTGGTCACCTGACGCTAGTGTTCCCGCGCATCTCAAGTCTACTATTCAAAGATTTGAGCCAGCTGGTGACAGGGAAATAACGCTGGAGACACACATGAGGTCTTCTATCTCTTCATAGTGAATCATTTAATAGAATCAACAGTTTGCAATATTGGATAATCTCATTTTTTCGAATATCAAGCTAATTTTTAATTTTAGTTGAAAATGTTACTGAACATTAATTGTAGAGATTCTCATACTCAATATTTTCCATTCGAAATTTGTTGTTTAAATTGTATCTGAAGCCTGATAATTGAGAATCTAAAATCAAACTTTGCATAGATGGGGCGGAGCTCCTGAAATTTCTACATATATGTGACTTGTGGCAGTTGATAGAGCTTATCGATGACTATTTCAGGTATAACTTTAATCAAAATCGTTGGAGTCGTTTCTGAGAAAATCGCGAAAAACCCTGTTTTTGACAACATTTTAGCCGCCATCTTGAATCGTATTTGATCGAAATTGTTCGTGTCGGATCCTTATATTGTAAGGACCTTACGTTCCAAATTTCAAGTCATTCCGTTAATGGGGAGATGAGATATCGTGTACACAGACGCACATACACTCATTAGAACCATTTTTTGGACTCAGGGGACTTTGAAACGTATAGAAATTTAGAAATTGGGGTACCTTAATTTTTTTCGGAAAGCAATACTTTCCTTACCTATGGTAATAGGGCAAGGAAAGTAAAAGTGAATGGGAGATTAAATTATTTGTTGACGACATTCAATTCATATTTTTGTTAAATAACTCTTAAGATTTGGATCACATAAGAAACAACGTAATAAGAACCGAACTGAACGTAGAGTCTTTAATGCAAATATTGAAGAAAAGTAGAGAAGACTGGTCCAGCCATCTACTTCGTATGCCAGCAAATAGACTTCCAATTCAAGCTTGTCACTACAAACCCGATGGGAGAAGAGGCGTCGGACGACCAATGAAGAAATGGATGGCGGAACAGGCCAACAGAGCCTAATCCTTGAATGACGATGATGATGATGATGATGATGATGATGATGATGATGAACTCTTAAGATCATCCTGGAATCGCTACAGGGCTCAAGCTCATGATTATAATGATATATTAAACATATGTTCCAAACAGTAAATTATTGAGAACAATTATTTAAGAGACAATTTCTCCATTTATTTATTAGAGTGACGAGTGCCCAACTTCAATGCTGCATGTCTCCATGTTTTCAGTCTTCATGAGACTTCATGAGTAAGAGACTGCAGTCTTCATGAATTTGACAGCAACACACTCAACGCATCAAAACATTTTTTTTCGAAACAAAAGAACAAAAGCAATTCGAGAGCTGGAGCATAATTCACTTCAACTGTCATAATTGTTCGAGTAGGGAGCATTGATGACACTCATAAGAAAAACTGACATTTTAGAGTGAATCTCACCATAGAAGCCTGTTCACGGTTTTGACGGTTATTTAGAGTGGCTCAATCAAAGTCCTGAAATGAGATTCATTGTCAGCATTGCTCATATGAAAACCATCAATGCTCCACATTTAATCAATGCTGACAATATGACGTAAATCTCACTACAGCATCCGATATTTACAGGGCAATTTGTATTGTCCACCCGCTGATGAATGAATGAATATATGAGTGCCTGAATCAGTATGTGTTTTTGTGGGATGATGGCTTTGAAAGGGGGGGAGGTTGAGGGTTCAAGGGTTTATAGGGGGGGGGGGGGTTTAAGAAGCCTTTTGAAATGATGAGGGGGCGTTGAGAGTTCAACTGTCGATTTTTGGGGGAGGTTGGGGGTTCAAGGGTTTATAGAGGTGAGGGGGAATTTTAAGAAGCCTTTTGTGAGGAGGAGGGGGCGTTGAAAGTTCAACTGTCGATTTTGAGTCGAGTAGTTTCGTGCAGTATGCAGCGCGCGAGTGTGCGTATGTTAACCGAATTGACGAGAAAAATTGACTCGAAACACATCCATATAATATTGTAAAACTGTACAGGCATAAAAGGCGATTGAGCAGGCGAAGCCCACCTCTCAGGCGAAGCGCGGATACTGCTAACCCACCCTACTGGTGGTGCAGGGGGCGAAGGCCCCTGCCGAGCGCGAAGCTCGAGTAAAGTATTGTAAATTAAATTAGGCATCCAATCCGAATTTTTCATCCAATACTCTATTACTAAACTAATAAGAGGTGAGTTTTGAGAAGAGAACAAGAAGATACACAAAAAAGTCGTTCAATTCTCCAAATTTTTTTTTTTTTTTTTTATCTTATTGGAAATGATAGATCTCTAAATAAAAATCTTCAGCCTCTTTCAAAACATAATAATCAATTATTAAGAACATTGTCAAAACAAGGGAAGAATTTAAACAATGAATAGGTGAAAAAAGTGATTACACAAGTATTGTCAAATCCACAACATTTCTGAAGACAGTGTGAATTTAAACAACTAGAATAGAGATCACCGATCTCTAGATTTTTAGATTGAATTTTTAATCTAAACTTAAAAATCCACTATGTGAAAGTAATTAAGGACTGAAGATTTTGTAAAGTAGCTTAACCTATTTCGGACTTTGTGTAACTTTATCTAAATTTTTGAGAGGAATAGCATAAGATCACCTTTTTTTCTCTCCCTATCATTTTGTTGATGTACTTATTGTATTGTATGAATCAATAAAGCATAAAGAGGAAAAATCAAACAATAATTCATGTCAAAAACATAAAATAAGATAAACTAATTTAAACTTCTGATAACTATTAAACATTGCAGAAAATATGACAGAAATTATTGTTAATACGGAAAATGGAGAAAAATCAAGGCGGAAAACAGGAAAATGGATGGGAAAACAATCGATGGAAGCTATTAGGAAACTGCAGTGATCTGTGGTGCAGAGCGGACACAATTGAATTTGACGGCCATCAACATCCCCTGTGTAGTCGGATTCACACACTCTCTCACACTCACTCTCACTATCTCTCATTCTCTCTCACTTACTATCACTCACTCTCACACCCTCTCTCTCTTTCACGCACACACTCCCTCTCCCTCACTTCTCTCTCACTCACTTTATCATTGTCTCTCGTTCTCTCTCACCTCCCTCGTCACTTCACTCTCCATTTCTATCTCTCTCTCCCTTTTTGTTACTCTCTCGTCCTCTCCTATATAGGACGCTCTCGTCCTCTCCCATAGAGGACGGAAGCAATAGTGTGATTAAAGTTGCCGTTGTAGTTCAATTCTTGTGATTGCTATTGGCTCTGTCAGTTGCAGTTATACTTGCGAGATGGCAAAAAAATCTGATAAAAAGAGTCGCCGATGCTTTGAATTTCAATGTGATCTTCTACAGGCAATGGCTGCTTCCGCTATTACGAGATTAACTGGATTGGAATGTTATCGAGAAATGGAAACAACCTTAATATTTATAAATCTAGAATTTCTAAAAAGTAAGTATTATTCCAGCGAACTAATAATGCGGCCTAAAATAATTTATACGGTAATAAATGCGGCCTAGTTGAATCACAGAAAAATAGATTAGAGTACTTGTATATAGGACTACTTAATAGATACAGTATGGAGGACTTGACATACAGTATTGATAAGAAATGATCCTCTGCTTTAATCCATCAGCAGTTCATAATACGTGTAAGCTTCAAAGTCACAATGTTTATAATATAGTTCATAATATACTTTGGAAGTAATGACAATGTATAAAGGATACTTAGATTGGAATTGAATCATATACAAGGTGAGTAAACAAGTTGAAAAAATTAATTTACCCTTCAAATGATCATAATATCTATCACCCCAAGATCTAAGGGTTCAGGAGGCCGAGTATGCCCGCCAGTATGCCTGAAAGGTTTGCACTTTCATACTATACTTCATACTTTTAACGTTTCATTCTGCACTACTCTTAGTGATTGGCCTTCAGTCTTACTCGTCGACCGGACTGGAGGCCGAAAATATGACATTTGATTTAATTTAAATTTTTCAGTTATTTTGGTACAGGAAACATAATTTATTATTTTTTCCATTTATGGAGAAAACATGATTTTATGGATTTTAAGTGTTTGTCAAAAATGTTTCACACCAAATTAGTCCATACTCGATAACTATAACGGAATTGGAACATTTTCATTTTATTTAATTGTTGATGATGCCCACAGGAGCTTTTTGCTTGATCATGAGTAATGAAAAATGCATGGGTGAATTGATGAGATGATGAAACGTCTATGCCATCGGTGGGATTCGAACCCACGAACCAGGCGGTGCTAGCAGACCGAAATTCGTACCACTCCTTACCACTAGATGAACCCAGTCAGCAACTATCACATTACTATCATGTAAATTATTACTATTGAATGAAAAAGACTAAGAAATTGTCAAAAAACCACAGATTTATTGATACTTCGAAAGACCGGTTTCAGTTATTACACCATTGTCAATCTCTGATAAACACAGAGATTGACAATGCTGGTGTAATAACCGAAACCGGTCTTTCTAAGTATCAATAAATCTGTGGTCTTTCGTCAATTTCTTAGTCTTTTTCATTCAATATGAATAATTACCACAATATCAACTTCTCAACTACACAAAAAGTAAATTATTACTGCAACCTAGGATTGTAAGTAAATAATTATTACAAGATAAAGATTACCCATGATTATCTCAATAATAACAAAGACTGAGATTATAAGAAACAGAAACCTGAATATGGAATTGTCCAAATTATAATGATTGTTCAGTAACGGAAAATGAAATTCAAACTTTCAAAAGTTCGTTGTTTTGATGCTCGCATCGTTTAGTTCGTTGCTTGCATGTGATTGGCTCTCGTCCACCAATCAGGAGCGATGGGTGGTCCGGACGAAACGACCAATGGCAAGCGTAGGCTTGATTCTGATTTCTTCCACATTTTTGTATGAATCTCTATTTCAATCACTATGGAACTTTGATACAAATGTCATAATTGTAATGTGGATATTTATTACTATACCAAGAATAAAAAGCAATAGAACCCATCTTTTGGTTTTGGAAACAAGCACTATCAGGTAAGAAGAGTATGCCTTCATTCATGCCAATACCATTCTTATCTGAACGAGTAATTGAAGAATAATACTGTACTCCCTACAATCCCATAAACAGCTGACAGACAATGAAAAACATGCTATTATGTTTTATTGATGATCGACTCCTAATAATAATTCAAGACAAAAAAATTTTAGCTCACCAATAAATTCATAAATTGAAATAGTATTGTATTGCTGACAGTTTATTATAAGAAGCCACATTCCTAAGCTGTGAATGATTTTGGAATAGTACTCAAATTTCGTTATGTGAGCAATTTAATCTACGAGGACAGTTATTAGAAAGAATCATCTGAGAGAGTTTAAAGCTAAATAAAATTACGTGAGAAGTTATGAGATGACTGGGCTGAAATTTTGTATTTGAGATGAGTGATGAGTGACGAGTGAAAGAATTTCATCGACTTTTGTGAGATTCATTTTTAAACGTCAGCATTGGTTGGATAAGAAAGATTGGTTATATTCATGAGGAAAGTTGACAGTTTACAGTTCATATTACTTATAGAACATTCACAATAGTAACTGGAAAATAAGAAAAGAGAATCCAAAGAGAAAAGAGAATTTTAGTGATACTATTCATTAATTTATTAATATCATTCATCAATCTACTTATTCATAAAATTTTCTCTTCATTAAAATTCAAATATTTTATGTGACTACAGAGAGAGGAACAGCTATTTATTAGTTCCAGAGAACTAAAATTTGCTTAACCTAGAATTCAATAACTAATCACAACTAAGCAATTGAAAAATTGTTTGTGTTTTTATCATGATTGAAATTACCACAGGAATATGAGAAAATCTAACGACAGAAACTCAAATTCATTCATCAATCATCATATTTTTCACATCACCCACGTTTTAGTCTGGATCTCATTGTTAGGTAGAAAATGACTCAGTTATGAACTACTCCAATATCATTTTCCGAATGTTTGGAGCACAACTAAACCTGTAGGTTTATTCAACTCTTAAATCATAATCACCCACGCACAAGTTGTAACGTATTCAAATTTGGATGGATAAATAAAAATTCCTATTTGAAAAATGTATAGGTCTAAGTGAAATAATAGGCTAATATCGCCAAAGATGATAACGTTTAAAGATTAGATAATATCAGGCATCAGGGCCAAATTGTACAACAGCCGAATAGAAATGAAAATAATTTTTGCTACCGGTATAATATTATATGAAATATTGAAAATTCGAGGTTAGGCATAGAACGTCTACTGATCGGCGACCTAATGATCGACCGAGTCGCATACGTAGAATTTGACAAAACACCTTGGCAGAAACTTATTGTGGCGAAACAGTATTCAACTTGAGGAACTAAACGTCCCACGTGGTTAATTATTGTAATATACGAAACAACTTATGATCTGTAAAAAATTGCTTTGCATGTAAAAGGCATATTAAAAAACCCCAACAAAAATAATTAAATGTATTAAGGAAGTAGGAGGTTCCTAGGCGCATGAATACTATAATAATTTGCATGCACCAATCAAATAGTGGCAATTGATAGGCGGCAATAGTGAGCCGGTTCAAATATATTTGTATATATTTCTACAAATGATAAGAATTTGTAAATTATTATTGTGCAGTTTATGTTTTGTATAAGGTCCGAATGCAAAGAAATTATTAAAGATGTAACATAAGTAATAATTTAATAGTTTGGTACGGTCTATTTGAGCCATGAATGGCGGAGGAACAGAATATTTAAATTTCATGTAAATTTGGAAATCGGAAGTGAAAATTGTAACTGAGAAAAGAGAACTTCAACACTTGCCTGCCAACCACCACCATGAGAGGTCACCAAAAATTATAGAGCGCAATACCTTACTGTACCTTTTGATAATTTAAAGTTAAATTGAATTACTAAATTTTCTCATGAGACTTTGTGATGCTAATGTAAAGCAAAAGTCATTTTTAAATAATTTTTTAACCCCTTGGAAGAGACGACTCCAGCTACAAATAATCCAGGACCACCAGGAGTTTGGATCGACATCAGCAGCTCATAGAAAATTCCGGTACGTGAGTGAAAAATATTGAAATAGTGATAGGGCGCCCTCAGTGCTTCGAAATTAAATAAGAATCAAAGCTAGCTCGTCGAAAGGGTTTTTTATGAATTAAGAATTTGGTAAAAATACTTGCGCAAATAAATATAGTATAAAAGGTATTTTATTGGATAGTAACGAATCAATCCATATATCAAATGATCCATCAATCAAAGAATACTAAGTTCTAGGCTGTTAATACAATATTCATATGATCATTAATTTCTGCAATATAATTTTCGATAATATAATGTAGCTCTGATTCACTAGGTGAATTGATCTATTTATTCCGTCAGGTGCCGAATCTCGCACCCTGAGATAAAATATATTTATTACAAAGAAATCTATTAGAAACTATAGAATTTAATATATATATTTGGATTATTGTCAATTTATCATGCTGACTTAAGAAATTTATTCGAAATAGAATCGTCCAAGTCGACAAGTATCAGCAAGCTGATATTGAAGCTACATGCAAATAAATGCATATGATCATAAAATGAAAGCACATGGTAGCGTTTCGTGCTATGGAGCTTGAAGAATGGTATTGGCTTGTGATATTTTATTGATTTCGTTTATTGTTTTGTCTTATATTATATATTTCTGTCGCTCTCTATATTTTTGCTCTGATTTATTTTTTGAGATATTTGTTAATATATGTATCATATTTTTATGGTGAACGATTTATTTTTATTCCTCAATACTATAGGATAAGTTTTATATATATATTTTTTTAATAAATTATCAGTATTAGTGTGGAAGCTCATATCTGGGCCTATAAAGATTCTTATGAGACTGTATCCTGGTGAAACCACGATCGGATTTTGTAATTATTGAACTATTTCTCATGCTCTACCGATTGATGCCAAGCAGGAGGCTAATCGTTGTTTCACTATAAAAAATAACGTGACAAAGTCTAGAGCTCATTTTGGCATCATCCTCGGCAGAAGCTTCTCTGTTTTGAACTGACTGATTGTTCAGTGTTGAGCAAATTATGACTTCTTCATAATCACTACTTTACCTCCATTATCACTACGCAGTGGTTCAGAACTCATTGAAAACAGTAGGTTATCTCTTATTACTCAACTCTCATCTCCTATTATCCACTCACAAATTTATAGTGAGATACAATTCAACTGCCGCATTAATTCATTGTAAATACCTTCAATGCATTCAATTCAACCAATGAATAAATTGCATCTTGTGGATTAGAGATTTCTCGTGTGAGCAAAATAGTTAGCAGCCTTCTCGTAAAAAGTCGTTTAAGCTAACAGATCAGTGGCAAGAACAAAAACCCCCTCGCTTGCATATTTTTTATTGCAAAATGTTTTTTTTTCGAACATGGCAGATTCCACTGCATGTTTGCACCGACTATTCGTGTACATTTATGGACTGTCTAATGAGTATTTGACTTCAGCCTCCCGCTGTGAATTCAATCTCGGTGTGATCACGCTTCTCTCGCTTCGTGTTATTGGCTGCATTGACAGTCATTTTTCATCGCAACCAATGAACTTTATCGATCACGGATATTAGTTATCACATCATTTGAACGTTTGTAACTGTTACAGACATGGTGTAACACAGCTACAAAGATACAAATTCAGATTCAATTAATAGGGTCATTTCTACGAGGTGGATTCAAAATAATCTGAACAGCGTGTTGTAATTGCATCCTCTCGGAGTAAGTTTAGAAAGAACTGAGAAAGGTAATTGGATGAGAAATAATGAAAAAAACGAATACCCTCAACTAGAGCAATATTGATCGAGTTATAGAATAATAATGGTTAAAACTAATAAGTAGATAAACCAATGATAGCTACTATGATTGTGTTAATTATAATAATCAGATGGGCTGACAAATAATTTTTTAATAGTAGCGCTCATAGAATTTCCATCTAGCTGTTTACCCTGTAGTCAATATTTGCATTAGCAGAAGTCTTCGGGGTGAATTACAGCATTTGATTTGGATTCTTGTTAAATAATAATAATTAATATAATAATCATGTCTAATGTGACTAGTAAGATATCTCCGATCATATCCATTCTCAACATCCGTAATCATAGTCAAATCACATAAAGATGTTGACTGCTGCACTTATAATAGCACTTTACAATATCATCACTTCTTGTATTGTTCTCGGCTCAACTCTATCACTATACTCTAATTTATTGTTATAACTTCCAATGTGAAATACACCGTATTCTCTTTCGTGAACATGTTACTCCAATTCGGCAGGTTTATCAAATATAATAGAGTATCTCTAGTATCTGTAACTCTATAATTACATTCACGTTTGAAGGTGAGTATGTGATCAAAATCCATTTGCTACGCTTATCTGCCATTAGACAAGGCAGATAGGCCACCCTCTCTCATGGCATATAGGCCATAGTTCTCTCCTCTCCCAACGCCGCATTGAAGCCAAATTGCTTGAATTGGCTACCAAAATATTTGATTCGATAATGAAAATTCATCATTCATCATGAAAATAGTTATTTGTGCAACTAGTGCACAAAGTGACAGTTTGCTGCACCGAAAGAAACGTTTACGCGCGAGCCGTAGGCGAGGGCGGAATGGTTTCTTGAGTGCAGCAGAGGAACTTTGTGCACGTATTTCACATTGAATTTTCCCTACAGTTACCATTGAATATGAAAAGTGGTTGATTATGGGTAAAATGATGGCTGTAATCCATCAAATGTTTGTCTGTATGATTTTGTTATTAATAACAACTTTAATTTATTTTAAACTTGATAATCCAATTGAAAATTAATAATCAATAATTCATTAGAATTAAAAATTAAATTAATCGAATTAATTTGAAAATTTGAATAATTTTGAGTAAATCTTAATTTCTAAATAATTTTTCAACCAATCAATTTATGAATGAAAAAAATATTATATTTGAAATAATGAATAATTAATAATATTCAAAATGTATAATTTAATGAGTTCTCATTTTTATTTATTTGAAAATCAGAAAAAATATAGATAGAACAAATTCGCATTCAAAATACATGCCAACAATGTATGAGCTGATTGGGATGGCTGCAAGATAATACGCAAAGTATTAAGAGTATGCAAAGTAATACTTTGCGCACTAGAGCGGAAAAGTGATTTTTTGCGTTCTGTAATCAGTGCAGGATTGCGAACTTTTTAAGATAATTGTAGGAAAAGAATATCATATTTCAATACAATATTGATCACTATAATTCCTCTTAGTTAGATCGCTTGTATGGCTGGGATAGCTTAAATCGCAGTGGGAAGTTAAGAGTGACAACAAGGCTTCTATTTCTAATTTCCATTGACTTTGATACTTGAATCTCACCATAAAATAGATCTACCTCTTGTGACTGCTTGACTACATACATCATGTCGATGGCAACGCAATGTCTACAATAAATAAAAAATATAAATATATGTTCCACTCAGTTTCCTGAGACTGCATTTTCCATGTTTCTTTGACAAAACATAGAGCTGTAGAGTTCTCTAGCCATCAACAGTGAGATTCACTTCAATCTGTCAGCATTTCTCATGAATAACATCAATGGGCTCCCATTTAACCAATTCTGACAGATAAGAGAAGCTAGCAAAAGCCTTAGCCAGCTCATAAAGGTATCAGCTATTCAGCAGGGCGACACCACGACTCAACTATTAAAATCAACGTTGGAAACACATTCGAGTGTTTGAGAGAGAGAGAAAGCGTCAGCGAAGAAGAGAGAGAGAGAGAGTGTGAGAGTGATAGAGAGAGAGAGAAAAAAAGAGTGAGAGTGGAAGAGGGACAGAGAGAGAGTCAGTGAGGGATAGAGAGAGAGAGAGAGAGCAAGTGAGTGAGTGAGATAGAGAGTGAGAAATAATGGGAGTCAGTGATTGAGAGAGAAAGAGTGAGAGGGGGTGAGAGAGAGATAATGTGTGTGGATGAAAAAGAGAGTGAGTCAGAGAGTGAGAGAGAGCCAGTGAGGGAGAGAGTATGTGTGAATTAGTGAGTGAGAGTGAGTGCGAATGAGTGAGAGAAGGACAGTGTGGGAGAGAGAGTTGAAGCAGAGTTTGAGGCTCCGAGGTGGCTCGCCTCATGTGTGACTCTACTCTGAGTAAAGTGAGTATGTGATCATGTAGACATGTGTGAGGTGAGGAAAGGACACATATGGTGAATCGTGAGGTGAGGACACATGAGGTAAAGAGCATATGAGGTGAGAGACCGTGTGTATATTGCCGGTATATGAAGTGCCAGTGCTATGGGTTAACTTGGGGGTTAAGAGGTAGTGACGAAATAGAGAGAGAGAGAGAGATGTTTGTAGCCTTTTGATGTGCTTGGATTTTAGCAAGGGATGATGTGGGTTGATGGAAGGTATGATGAAGCTAGAAATGATAGTGAAAAGTCAAGGATAAAGCTAGGAGGAGATAGTAAGAGTAGTTCACTCTCTACAACCCAAAAGCTTCAATAACTTTAGCGTTTCTAGTTGTTTCTGAAGTGAGTTTCTAGTTGTCTCTAGTTCTTCTATGATGGTGGAAACTGTCAGCATTTATGTTGAATAGGAAGCATTGATGCTATTTATAAGGAATGCTAAATCCAGTGTCCACAGTTTCTATCATAATATTAGTTGTAGCTGAACGCAAAGAGAACTGCTATATTGCATCATAGAGAAACATTAGCGTAAGTAGATGTCCCATGGTATGAAGAATTTATGTCGCAACTTTTACTGTTATCTCAAGCCGATTACTGTCGATTATTGTAAATTTTTACTGTTTTGTTGGGGTGAGAGTGTATGAACGACACAATTTGAGAGACTACCAGCGTCACACAGCTTCATGGGAAATAACTAAGTGAACTATCGGCTTGGGATAACAGTAAAAGTTGCGACATAAACGCCCTATACCATGGGATATGTACTTATGCTATCGTTTCTCTATGATTGTATTCTACAATTAAAATACTGTACTGCAGTTTTCTGTGATCGAAGCTACAAAGACAGACATCGAAACGCTTCTTAGATGTAAATAATACTCAGTAGAGAGAAATGGCAGAGGTCAACCTCAAGTTCAAACCGCACACCCCTAAGTATCCCAAATTTAATATTCTACCCGCCCCAAAAATAAGGCAACCTCGAAAAAAGTTATTTTAAACACTGCTGAAATACCTGTGGGCGCCCCTGAAATATTACTAACTAGCAGGTAACCCGCACTACGCAAAGGTCTATTTATAAACTTGACAAACTGAAAACTTGGCCTACTGAAATCTTAGAGAATATCAAATAGGCTTATTACGATCCTCGGTAAATTTAGAATCTATATGTAAAATTTGAAGTTGATTATTACAGTAGTTAAGACGTGTTGATGCGTCACTCGTGAATTTCCCAATATAAGCCAATTCTTTCCTTCATTATGTGGTAGATCAATCATTTATTGGTTCAATAATAGTATCTCACGTCACATGGACGGGAAGGGGCCTTTTGCAGGTGAAAATGATGAGCGTTAGCCGAGGCTAGAATTTTATTCGAGCACTGCAAAAGACATTCACGTCCAAGTAACGTACACTTTTTTTGTCATAATAATCTAAAGAAGAATAATTGAGAAAAGAAAACATTATCTGCTTGTGCTGAAGTTACTACATGCATTCTATAAGCATAACCTAGTTTACATATTCCGAATCAGGAATTTTGTGGAAGTTGACAAGACTTTGCAAAGCTTTGCTGTTCCTATTTCGGAACTAGGGAACATAATTACTCCACTGTAAAGAAAACATATGGTTTCATTTACAGTAGAGCAAAGACTTTAAAGAGATATAGACCCACAATGCCTATGCCTTCCCAATGATAGCTCTTACTTGAAATTGAAGGCCGCCATTGGGGTAGTTTAGCACGAGATATTATATCTATATATGTGTAATATTATAGATTACAAAGGTATTGGTATGTGATAATCTTATAGGTTGCCCCCTCAATGGCCGATTTCAAATCCAAGTAAGACACTAGCGCTGCATGTGAGTCTATGCATCTTTGAGGTCTTTGCAGTAGAGTATACTGTAATGAGAATCATTATGTTTATTCGTTCTGCAAACAGCTGTTTACGGGATTGATTTCATGCATGGAAAACAGCTGAGATTGAATGACTATGACAAAAATCTGGTGTGGCGCACTCACACAACTTTCCTTGCCGTTATGAAAATTGATCACCTGACGCTAGTGTTCCCGTGCATCTCAAGTCTACTATTCAAAGATTTGAGCCAGCTGGTGACAGGGAAATAACGCTGGAGACACAATAATTTGCAATAAATTATTGAATAATCACATTTTCTCGAATTTAAAGCTTATTTTCCATTTTAGGTGAAAATGTTACTGAACATTAATTGTAGAGAGTTTCATGCTCAACCTACTCCACTTTTTTTTGTTTCAATTGTATCTGAAGCCTGATAATTGGGAATCTACCTGCATTGATGGGGCGGAACTCCTGAAATTTTTACAGATATGGGACTTGTGGCAGTTGATAGAGCTTATCGATGACTATTTTAGGTATGAATTTGATCAAAATCGTTGGAGCCGTTTCCGAGAAAATCACGAAAAACCCTGTTTTTGACAACATTTTCGCCATTTTAGACGCCATCTTGAATTGTATTTGATCGAAATTGTTCGTGTCGGATCCTTATAGTTAAAGGACTTTAAGTTCCAAATTTCAAGTCATTCCGTTAATTGGGAGATGAGATATCGTGTACACAGACGCACATACACTCATACACACACACACACACACACACACACACACCACACACACACACACACACACACACACACACACACACACACCACACACACACACATACAGACCAATACCCAAAAACCATTTTTTTGGACTCATGGGACCTTGAAACGTATAAAAATTTAGAAATTGGGATACCTTAATTTTTTTCGGAAAGCAATACTTTCCTTACCTATGGTAATAGGGCAAGGAAAGTAAAAAAGAGTATATTCAAGCCAAAATCATTAGTGTCAAAATAGAGAAATAGGTAGACTCACCAATAATTAATAATTAAATATAAGTTAATTCGAACCAAAATCAATACAGTCAAATTGATGTTTCGGACGTCCCATTTATACATGAGTAGATCAGTAGTAAATGTATGGAATACAGTGTACCACTACCCAGATTGATACATCCATTACAATAACATAATATGCCTCACGTTTGCAATAATGGAATGAGATTGGATATAGTGGAACTAAATTCAAACTGCCAGCATTGGTCGAATGAGAAACATTGATGCCATTAATGAGGAATGCTGTCAGTTTGGAGTGAATCCCACTGAGATGCAGTGCTTTGTAGCTCCTATGTAACAACCGCATACTGCTGTGAGACTCACTTCAAAATGACAGCATTGGGCGAATGGGAAGCGATCGTGTTGTTGATATGGTATGCTGACAGTTTATTGTGAATTTCACTATAGACAGATGAATGTGTCTATCATAGGCTGTTAACAGTTACTATATATAGTTACTAGTTACCGATTGTTATGGATATCAACAGTTGTAAGTTGGTACTATCGTCGGGCTAGATTAGGCTAGACATTCAATATCGTCTAGTTACATCCAACATCAGTAAATGTAGTCATCATCATTATCATCGTAATCAATGTCGGCAGTAGCATTATTACAAGTACTATCATCATTGTCATGACCATATTCGTCATATTCATCACCATCCGTAAATAAATTGGTGGATACCAAAAATAATTGGACGACATAAATGAATATTGGTTATTCTGAAATGGTAACACAGTAACGTTAGTTACACACATATCAATTTTTGGACGTTCGATTCTTTGCCGTCCCTATGAATTCTATCAGATTAAATGGAGCTTGACAAACATAATCTGTTTGAAATCATCTGTTTAATCTGATAGAATTTATAAGGACGGCAAAATACCGTACGAACAAAAATCGATGAGTGTGTGCAGGGCTTGAATCTAGTTATATTAAGCCAGTTTGATATTTGGACGTTTGATTTTTTACCATCCTTATAAAATCTGTTGGATTAGACGGAGCTTGACAAACATCATTTCTGTTCAATCGAATATAGTTTATAGGCACGGCAAAAAGTCGTAATGCCAAAAATTGATGTGTGTGAAACTGGCTTAAATGGCTTAACATGAACTGTAATTGATAATAATAGGCATAGTAAATTGTTCACATTCTTTAGAGAATCTTCTCACGACTAAACGTATTGTTTCCAACATTCTATTACTCCAGTTAATTAATATCCGAGCCATCATCATCATCATCATCAGATGAGATCGCAATTTTTGGCAGGAAAACATTTCCTGCATTCCTGTTCATTATATTGTATTTTACTAACCCATAATCAATGAAGAAGTCTTTTACTCATGAATTAATTCGTGAAGAAATATCAAAATCAAGTTAACCAATTTTCAGTGGATCTATGAGTGAACTAAAAACCGATAAAATAAACTATTCAATCTCAAGTATCAATATCCAATTAGTATGAACAGTGCTATATCGTATAGGCTATACAGAAGTAAGCTACAAGAATTTCTAAATCTAAACCTGGAATTTTTGTATCGACCTTCAATCCAACTTTTTTATCTCATAATATCCACATAAACTATTGAAAGTCAAAATTCAATTATTATGAACAGTGCTATATCGTATAAATATAGACCATACAGAACTAAGCTACAAGAATTTCTAGATCTAGATCTGACATATTTGTATCGCCCACCAATGCCACTCTTTTATCTCATAACTAGCCGTCAGGCTCGCTTTGCTCGCCATATCCGTCTAGCCAGGGGGCTCAGCCCCCTGGACCCCCGACTGGATCGTCCAAGAATGATTTCACCAGGCTCGCTTCGCTCGCCTGAATTTTTTATTTGAGCATTTTCATCATATGTTAGGAAGATCCAGTCAGGGATCCAGACTAAACGTCTGGCTAAACGGATATGGCGAGCGAAGCGAGCCTGACGGCTAGTAATATTATATTCCCAGGAATAGCTCTGATTGAAGAAGCAGTGCCAAATCAATTTTTCCGCGATAAATGCATTTCAATCTTCAACTTGGTGCCAACCTAAGAAAGTCAATTCAACTTAATGCCAATCTGACAAAATTATTAATTTAGTTACCAGTTAACAACTGTTTTGAAGAGGTACTCTCCCTAGATTATAGTTCTATATTAACATATGGTATGGCCTTTTTTCAATTATAATTAAGAGAATAAGAAGAATATACATGCTAAAAGACGAACTTTAAACCCTTAAAAACCACCCATAGAGTTAAAATATTGCCAAAAGCTTCCTTAGTGCGCCTCTAAAGGGCCAACTGAACATACCTACCAAATTTGAACGTTTTTGTTCCGGTAGATTTTTAGTTCTGCGAGTGAGTGAGTGATTCAGTCAGTCAGTCAGTTAGTCAGTGAGTGAGTGCCATTTCGCTTATATATATATATATATATAGATATCCACATTAATACCAATAGAACTGCATAGATTATAGGTTAGAATAGGCTAGAACACTCGCATTTGAATATATTCATAGTGATATCACTGACTATGATCTCATTCCAGATGGTAGGTACTTGAAAGAATAAAATGTCACAGTGACATTTTTTCCTTTTCTCTCCAGATTAAAGGATTGACGAGCGGTTTTCTTGACGTATTTTATGCGCGTCGCTTATCGTTTCTATTTTTGAATGCAGAAATTCTCCATATTTACCTCATTATTTCCGACGATTCCGAGAATAAATAATGACAATCTGCTTAGGCTTGTTAGCGTCTTCTCGTCCACAATCACTTACAATTTCGGAATAATCTTTTCTTTCATGTGACGGAGACTGCAACGAGAAAGTAATGATTATGGTGAGAGATATCGAGAAAAAGAGAATGGAAGAGAGAGAGAGAGAAAGGATGGAAAAGAGTGAGAGAAGATGCTGTATGATGAATAAGAGAGAAATGAATTAGGAGAGACGTGTTGAAGGAGTGGAAAGAGCGTTCGAAAAAATAGCTTGATTGATTGAAGAATACGGAGAACAAAAAAGTAAGAAGAAGAAGTAAAAGGGGGAAGTAGGAGAGGAAGAAGTAAAAGGAAAGAAGATGTAGAAAAAGAAGAAGCAGAAGAAGAAGAAGCAGAAGAAGAAGAAGCAGAAGAAGAAGAAGAAGGAGAAGAATTAGAAGAAGGAGAGAGAAGACAGTATGAAAGGATTGAGTGATGGGTTGCCGTTGATTATTGAGTATTGGTTCATTGACAATGTTCCAAAAAGCTACACAGCTCTTAAGTTCAGCAAAAAAATTGGAAGACATTTTCAATCGAACTAAGATGAAGCTTTCAATTTATCCAGCTCAATATTTATCCAGCAATTCACTGAGTCTATAATAATTTCAAATTTTTTCTATCACAAAAAAGGTCAGTTATTCCGTTATTTGTTTGAAATATTAACCTATTGCAGAGGTGCCCAACTGCGTCATTGAGATTATTTGAGGAAAAGGGGGGTTGTCAATCCTGCCTATTGGTTTGGAACTGCAAGTTCCTGCACAAGACGAGCCTCTCATGGAATTATTGAATTAAAAGTGTTCATTTAAACTTAAAATTTCAATCAAATAATATACGAAATATGAATAGAAAAACAATAAAAAAGATTAACACAATCAAGACTGCCAGACAACGCTTTACTTTGAACATACCTTATTTTTCAGTGTCTGGAGTATTTATATTTTTTCATAACTAATAATTTACACTCTGAACTGTCATCTTCAATTAAATGAGAATCATAGATATTATAGCCTACATAAGGAATGCTAACCGGGGAGAATCTCATTAAAGATACTCAGGCTCGGTTGCACAAAAGCTGTTGAATTTTAAACATGATTTAATTCCACGAGAACCAATCAGAGTAGTATTTTCTGAGGTGAAGGCTTCTCTTAATGTTTCTTGTGGAATTTGATAGGGTTTTTTGGGTTTTTAACTTACTGTTTATCAGAAAAAGTTTGAAACCGGTTTGACCGTTGATGCCTGGTGAGCCTAGAGTTTTCTTTCCCAAATACTGTAGGTTGTAGGGAAAATATGTTTCCCTTATCTAAAAATTGATGGAATAATATTGCTCTCAACACACTGGAGAAATACGCGTCTACAGTGAAATTCATTTCAAAATGTCAGCATTGATCTTATTAGTAAGGGATATATTGTCGTATTGGAATGAATCTGACTGTAGTAGGCGTTATAACTATTCAAAACATTACTTCCATTATAATATTATATCGATATGTCCAATCAATATTTTCCAGCTAGTTAATAACACTCTGGCTGGATGACATATCAATGATTCTAGTTGAAAAACTAGAAACTAAAAACTAATCCACCGGTCAAATCAACTGAAGCCAAACTGAATACTACAACAAACAACTAAATCCAATTAAGACTATCATTGACCACAAGGGGGCAGGCAGTGGGAGGGGCGGATAAGCAGGGGAAAGTGATTTGGGGGGTGGGGACTGTCGGATAAGCAGTACCACCAAGCTTTGAGGTATCTGTGGGATCTCATTACAAAGAAATTTCAAACCCGAGTCGACTACATTCCATAAATCAATTCTACGAATCTTCAGAGACGTTTTAAAACACTTTAACGTAGTTTATAATTGAGGAACCGTTTGTAGCCTCCAGGATATATAGCTTTTGATGATCTCTTAATGGGCAATTTGAGTATCTTCTTTGAACAGTTAAGGCATTTTCACATAATAAAATGCATAAATAAAGTCATGAAATGGTCGTCTTTTTCGTGATTAGTATCCAATATCCCTTCCTTAATTTCTCATGGAATAATAAACTTGAAAGTCTTTCTGCAAATTACAACTACTGAAGTCTTTTGTAGTGAAATTTATAAGGGATTATATGATAGGATCTTATACAATCATATTCATTCGTTTTCAAAATTAGTATAGAATAGAATTTTCTAGCTTATTTGTGGATTTTTGACAGTTGAGAATGATTGTCTCTTGGAATTGGAAATGGTGTCTTCAAGACAGTGTTTATGCTTTATGAAATTTCTAATGAATCTCTAGGATTTCTGATAAAATGCTTCTTTGGAATTGAAAAAATTATAATCTTCCCTTTTCTAATTTCTACTTAATTACCAGTAAATTGAATATAATTGTATTCTGTCTTTCTCAAACTCTAATATTCCCATCATGAAAAACATCATTCCAGTCATTAAATTCATAGAATGAATATATTTCCGATTTTAGATATAAATAATTGAAGTACAATTCCTCAGGCTCCTGGATATAAAGCCTAATGTTTTTGAAAATTCAATATCAATAAATCGTTTATACTTTGACCTCATATTACTCACATTTCACTTCCTATTCCACATTCCATACTTCCTAAAGACTTCTTATTGCTATTATATATTTTTATAATAATCACTTTTCACATTCTCTATCTTATTTCATAATAATTCATCTCCATATTCTTCAGGAAACACTTAAAGTAATTCATTGTCTGGGTAGCTGTATTGTCAGTCAATATAAATTAGTTCATGAGCCTGCAAGTATTGTGATATACATGAAGGAACCTGATTCAGTCTGGAAAAGGATCATGAGAAGGGTTGTACCATCAAGAAACCGTTTTTACGTATATTGAATTCAATATGGATATCTACCACATCACCAACACAACAACACAGAAAGTTGAAACCAATGTATCACAAAAACAATACAGCAAAGTAGCTCCCCCAATAATTGTTGCCAAAGGTATAGCATTTCTGCCCGCAAACTTGTAGAGCCAGGAAGGCAATTGATACATAAACTTGAGTCATAAATCGAAAATGGAAGGCAGCTCCAATAAGAAATTCCCGGGAGAAAGATATTTTTCCCCCAAACGGCGATATAGATTCATTGCAAAATGACAGTATTGATTAAATGGGGAGCATTGGAGTTGTTTATGGGAAATACTGACAGGATTAAGAAAATATATATTCAGAAGACAACTGTCAGCAATGTTTAAATGGTAAATGTTGATGTTATCGATAAGGAATGCTGACAGGATACAGTGAATCTGACCTCAGAAGACAACATAGGTGATGAATGGATCAATAGGGCAGCGTCGTTATCAATAAAGTTACATTGTTAGAATGCAGTTAGCGGAGTCATCAATCAATTTGATTGATAAATTCGGGTTGCAGACAGGGATCGAAGAGAGAATGGTGCGATTTTTTCAGTTTTGTTCAGCTGAGCGAAGAATTGTAACTGACAGGCATGGAATTTTACTCTGTTTTGTTAAGTTTTGTGAGAGAAGGATTTGACCAGTGATTTCTCGATTCTAAGTTGTAAGGATTCAAGCAAAATTCGAAAAAGTGGAATTAAGTAAGGGATGAATAGTGTGGAATAGGACAGTTTAATTCAGGTTAAGGAGGAATTATAAATTATTGTAACTGATGGAGAAGAAATTCTACTTTCGTATTGTTCAGTTTTAAAACAGAAGAATTTGAATAAAAAGTAGAAATATCTCAACTTCAATTTTGAAAGACTCAGTCAGAAGTTGTACTGTACTTGAAAGATCGGAAGTGAGTAAACTTTGTTTAGAATTTGAACCAAGAGATTTTAATTTTAGTCTTATCTTATTCCATACTATTATTCTTCCACTATGAATCAGCTTGAATTTCTTAATTCCAATATCAACGAATTCCATCAAAATTCGAACTGGAATATTGGCATTTCTGTAAGTTTTTCTTATCAACACAGAACTATAAACCTGATCATTGTGATTTACTTGGTTTCATTCAGTTATGTGTGTGAATTCTTACAAAAATTGAACGGTTTTAGTTATATGGGATCTTATCATAACAACTAATTCCATGAACAAGTTCGTATTCTTCATTCTCCAACATTGATCAAATGACAGATAGATTGATGTGTGAATGAAAGAAATATTTCTATGAAATATTGCTTCCTTTTTTCTAGTGTAGGCCTATTTATAGTCATAAAGAAAGAAACAAATTCTACACTCTAATTTCACATTCAATATTTTACAAGTTCAATATTCCAACTTAGAAAGGAAGCAATGGTGTTATTTATTAAAAATGCTGATAGTTCAAAGTAGATTTCACCATTGTGCAAATGAGATTCATTAACTTAGCTGAATTAACTTGAAATTTTAAGTTGAATGGAAATCTTTGATTAGAGAATGATAATAACCAAATGGAAAGAAGAAAAGAATTATTCAAAAGAATACTAAATCTTCATAAACTTTCAATGGTTCTGAGAACTTTACTTATGCAGCTGAAGTTGATAAGCTCTAACAGCTCAGCGTTAACATAAACAGAAAAGGCAAATCAAACTCAGACTTTTCTCTGGGATTCTTCTGATAAGTTTACATTTCCATGAAGAGTGAGATACTATTCTAGCCAAATTTGATGTCTGGATATTCTAAACGAGTATTAAAAAGTTTAAATTTCAACGTTGTTCTATGTCTATGATAATATTGTATATTCAACCCAATTTTCAACTCATCTCAATCTAATTACTGAATTATGTAGACATTCCATTCAGGTAAGTGTCGGAAGAAAACTATACTGTCAAATGAACTGTGAATTAACGGTTCAGTCAATATTAATCATAGGATGGTTTGCAAATTGCAATGCTATAAACAACTTATTGAATGAAAGAGACTAAAAAATTGTCTGTTTATCAGAGATTAGAAAAAAACTCTTCATCAGAGATTGACAATGGTGTAATAATCGAAACCGGTCTTTCTAAGTATCAATAAATCTGTGGTTTTTGACGATTCCTTAGTCTTTTTCATTCAATATGAACAATTACCACAATATCAACTTCTCAACTACACAAAAAAAACTATAAACAACAGTTTTGCAAAAATGGAACCATGTTAACCCTAGCCTACTCATATTATCTATGCTCTACCTAAAAGTAATAAAATACGAAAATCCAAGTGATCATCATAGTTTTTATTCAAAATTGCTATCCAACAACCTCATGTCTATACAATAATTTCTATTCAACCTCACATTATTTGAAAGTTACTCTTCCTCAATACAGAAAAGATTTGTATTGGAATGATCAGCCAGATAATAGATTATTTCTGATATCATATTAAGGTCTAGTAAAACTCTATCCTCCCCCTCATTCAACATTATCTAAAAATAACAAAATAACATTGTTCCAAAACAGCCTCAAATTTTTAATCCAATTGTAGAGAATAATATTCATAAATATAAAGAAAATAAATACAAATCTCAGTACCCTTTTTTAAAAATATTTTATCACGACATGTTTCGGTCATTTATGCCATTATCAAGTGATATGAATTAAATAAATAAATACTAATGGGAGATTCTTATTTTGATCATATGTTAGTGTATTCATATGTTTTTATGAACTAGGACTGTAAATTTTGGGTTTAAATTTGCATGATTCTATCAAAAATGGGATTATTGGTGTCTAATTGGATTAAGTTTATTATTTTATCTCTGTTTAATTTTGCTGCTTTATAAATATGAAATTCTTCTTTGACATTCAGTTTTTGACTTTTATTACCATAATTAAGTATTTTCATATTGGAATTTATATCTGTAAAATTATGGCCTGAATCTATCAAGTGTTCAGCAAATGCCGACTTTTTGTATAATTTTTAGATTTTAGTGCTTGGATATGTTCTCGAAAAGAACATAAATAGTAATAATATTCATATTTTTATCTTAAAAGCCACACAATAATCAGCTTATTATATTATGGATAATAACCTAAACGCCAAATTAAATAGTAATAACACAACATCATAATATCATGAATCAAAACACTACCATAGAGAAACAATAGCGTTAGTAGATATCCCATGGTATACGGAACTTATGTCGCAACTTTTACTGTTATCTCAAGCCGATTACTGTCGATTATTGTTAATTTTTACTGTTTTGTTGGGGTGAGAGAGTATGAACGGCACAATTTGAGAGACTACCAGCGTCACACAGCTGCATAGGAAAGAACTACGTGAGCTATCGGCTTGGGATAACAATAAAAGTTGCGACATAAACGCCCTATACCATGGGATATCTACTTGTGCTATCGTTTCTCTATGACACCACTTAACTCTACTGAATCTTATATCCCAAAAACCACGTAATTATCAACTCACCCCATAGTTAGGTCACGCTTCAGCAACAGAAGATGCACTAGACCGCATGGCACAACCGGCTCAATTAACACGTGGTCAGCTGTTTAGACAGCGCACTGACACTAGAGATGCTCTCGCCGACAAGACTCACTCTGCTCTGAGCTCGGAGTCTCTGAGTCTCAGACTCTGGCTGGCTCACTCACACCAACACGCACTCTGCGTCAACGCACGCGCGAGGGCAACCAAGAGGGCCGGCCGGCAGAGTGAGAGGGAGTGGGTCAGAGTTGAGATGTGCAGTTTGTAGTAGAGTAAGTGAGAGGGTCATTTATGCCATTATCAAGTGATATGAATTAAATAAATAAATACTAATGGGAGATTCTTATTTTGTTCATATGTTAGTGTATTCATATGTTTTTATGAACTAAAACTGTAAATTTTGGGTTTAAATTTGCATGATTCTATCAAAAATGGGGTTATTGGTGTCTAATTGGATTGTAATAGAATTGGACTCAACACGAGCTTTATTCGACATTAAATATGTGTCTTAGTAACAGAGATAACAGATTATAAATATTACAGCTGTTTTATCATCACAATCTTCCCCCCTTAATATCAATCGGCACTCGTGGGGTATGGGGCGAGCTGGCGAAGTGAGACTGTCGATTCTCTGCCGTCGTTGTGGCGAACAAACGCATATTCAGGGTTACTCTCGATTAATTCAACTTTTTCAACTTGCGATTCTTGTTTTGAGTTTTTCGTCATCTTCTTCAACCATACTGGTCCAGGTGTCAATAGCCAGGTTGGTAATGGTTTTCCATTACTTGAGTTTCTTGCATGTAAAAACATCCGCTCATGTGGTGTGCAGTTGGTGCTTGTGCATAATAGGGAACGAATAAGGGCATCGGGGAGAACTTGTTCCCAGTGACTGTTGTTCAAACCTCTCGATTTTAGGGCTAGCATCACACTTTTCCATATAACTCCATTGTACCGTTCGACTTGCCCATTACCGGCTGGATTATAGGGCGATGTTCTGCTGCTGGCAATTCCTTTTGATAGTAGGAAATTTTTCAAAGCTGATGACATAAACGATGTTCCTCTATCGGAATGTATGTAAGACGGTACACCAAAAAGAGAGAATAGTGATGTAAGGTGTTTTATTACTGTATTAGTAGTCATGTCAGGACAGGGGAAGGCAAATGGGAATCTGGAATATTCGTCTATAAGAACTAAAATATACTTGTTCCTTGAACTTGATTGTAGTGGGCCTTTGAAATCCATATTAAGACGTTCAAATGGTCGAGTTGCTTTGATAAGGCGGCCAGTTCCTTTGGCATAGCGTGGTTTCATTTCAGAACATGTAATACATTTGGAACATACTTCTTTTACATCATCTATTGAATATGGTAAGTTCTTTGTTTTGGTCCAATGATGGAGTCGAGTAACTCCTGGATGACACAGGTCCTCATAAATTTTATCAGTTTCTTTATATCTGTATGGCATCCAACAGTGGCACAGACTCTTGATAGTGTATCTGCTGGTATATTCTCTTTTCCAACTCTATAAATTATATTGAACTTATATTCTGACAATTCAAGGCGCCATCGTTGGATTTTGTCATTCTTAATCTTGCTGGTTTGTTTATTACTAAACATGAATGAAACTGATTTCTGGTCTGTGATAAGTGTAAATTCTCGTCCAAGTAAGTAATGTCGCCATTTCCTGATTGATTCCACAATGGCATAAGCTTCTTTTTCCACTGCAGAGTGCCTAGTTTCAGGTGTGGAAAGAGTTCTTGAGAAAAACGCCACTGGTCTCTCATTCTGTGTTAATACTGCTCCAATAGCGTAATCTGAGGCATCAGTTTCCAAAGTGAACGGGACTTTTTCATCAATGTGCACTAGAACTGCAGATCCTATTTCTTTCTTTAATGATTCAAATATATTTCTGCATTCTTCATTCAACGGGAAGTGAGTATTATGCACAAGTGGATGGATCTTTTTTGAAAATTCTTTTATCCATTTGGAGTAGTGTGCAAGCATTCCAAGGACACGCTTCAATTCTTTCTGATTTTTTGGAGCTGGTAAGTCAAGGAGTAGTTTCAATCGATCTGGATCGGGCTTAATCATACCCTGACCAATTTCGAATCCCAGAAAGGTTAAATTTATTCTCCATAGATATTTTACACTTTTCTTCATTAATCGTGAGGCCATATTTTTCTGTTGCTCTCCAGAAATTTTCTAAATTTTCATCATGTTCTTCTTGGGTCCTTCCGCATAATAATATCATCTAAATAGGCATAACATGATGTCAAATTTTCTTGTTCTATGATTTGATCAATCTCTTTCTGGAAAGCAGCTACTCCATTCGTGACTCCGAACGGAATTCTTTTGAATTGATACAGTTTGTGTCCAACTTCAAATGCGGTGAAATGCCTTTCCTCAGGCAAGATTGGTATCTGGTGATAGGCAGATTTCAGGTCAATAGATGAGAATATTTTATATTGCGCTACCTTATTGACTAATTCTTCCATTAGTGGTAGTGGATAGGCATCCAAATTCGTGAATTTGTTGATGGTCTGTGAATAGTCAATCACCATACGTTTCTTTTGGTTCTCTCTTGAAGTAACAAATGCTTGAGCTCTCCAAGAAGAATGACTATTTTCTATAATATCAGCATCTTTAAGCCGTTTGACTTCATTCATCATAAACAAGTAATCCTCTTCTGAATGTCGTCTCGATTTAGTTATTATAGGCCGACAGTCCGGTTGAAGATCACGAAACAATGAGACAGGTTCTACTGTAGCTTGGGCTAGGGCACACTTTTTAATTTCATAAGTAGGCCTTCTTGCGTCATTGTCTTCATTCAGTTGTAGTGCTGCTTTAGATCCACCGAAATCAAAAGTGATGGATGAAAAGTTCTTTAGAAAATCGTGTCCCAAAATTACACTAGCGCAACATTTGTTCAATACGATCAAAGGAAAATCATTATATTCTTCGTTCTGGAAATATATTTCACTCAAAGCGCACTCAGTTGTTTTAGTGTTGCAGGCACTTGAAGCAAATGTAATCAAATTGGAATATGGCATAGTTTTCATCTTCGATTGTACTACTAGTTTCTTATCTATAAAACTTGCTGTGCTCCCAGTGTCTAATAGTGCCAATGTATCTATTCCATTAACACGTATAGGAACAAGACATTTTGAGAGGTCAGTGCTGGTATTTGCTGCTGAAATTACTGTGGCAGGTACCATTTGGTTTTTTTTATCGTTTCGTGCTCTGCATACTTTTGAAAAATGGCCTATTCGATTACAAGTTAGGCATGGTTGTCCTTTTGCTGGGCATTGGCTATTATCAGTATGATTATTATAGCCACAAAATCTGCATTGAATCTTCTTTTGGTAAGAATTACGGACTAAAGTCGTTTTCTCGGTATAAATATTACAGCTGTTTTATCATCACATGGATTAAGTTTATTATTTTATCTCTGTTTAATTTTGCTGCTTTATAAATATGAAATTCTTCTTTGACATTCAGTTTTTGACTTTTATTACCATAATTAAGTATTTCATATTGGAATTTATATCTGTAAAATTATGGCCTGAATCTATCAAGTGTTCAGCAAATGCCGACTTTTGTGTATAATTTTTAGATTTTAGTGCTTGGATATTATGTTCTCGAAAAGAACATAAATAGTAATAATATTCATATTTTTATCTTAAAAGCCACACAATAATCAGCTTATTATATTATGGATAATAACCTAAACGCCAAATTAAATAGTAATAACACAACATCATAATATCATGAATCAAAACACTACCATGGAGAAACAATAGCGTTAGTAGATATCCCATGGTATACGGAACTTATGTCGCAACTTTTACTGTTATCTCAAGCCGATTACTGTCGATTATTGTTAATTTTTACTGTTTTGTTGGGGTGAGAGAGTATGAACGGCACAATTTGAGAGACTACCAGCGTCACACAGCTGCATAGGAAAGAACTACGTGAGCTATCGGCTTGGGATAACAATAAAAGTTGCGACATAAACGCCCTATACCATGGGATATCTACTTGTGCTATCGTTTCTCTATGACACTACTTAACTCTACTGAACCTTATACCCCAAAAACCACGTAATTATCAACTCACCCCATAGTTAGGTCACGCTTCAGCAACAGAAGATGCACTAGACCGCATGGCACAACCGGCTCAATTAACACGTGGTCAGCTGTTTAGACAGCGCACTGACACTAGAGATGCTCTCGCCGACAAGACTCACTCTGCTCTGAGCTCGGAGTCTCTCAGTCTCAGACTCTGGCTGGCTCACTCACACCAACACGCACTCTGCGTCAACGCACGCGCGAGGGCAACCAAGAGGGCCGGCCGGCAGAGTGAGAGGGAATGGGTCAGAGTTGAGATGTGCAGTTTGTAGTAGAGTAAGTGAGAGGGTCAGAGTTGAGAGTTGTATCCTGTAAGAGAGTGAGTGAGATAGAGATAATTGAGAGAGAGAGAGGTTCAGGGTTGAGAGTTGTAAGAGAGTAATTGAGATAGAGATAATTGAGAGAGAGAGGTTCAGGGTTGAGAGTTGTAAGAGAGTGAGTGAGACAGAAAGAAGTGAGAGGGGAGTTGAGAGTTTTAAGAGAGTGAGTGGGTTAGGGTGAAGTGAGGGAGTTGAGAGTTGTATCCTATAGGAGAGTGAGTGAGAAAGGTTCAGAGGTGAACATTGAAAGAGAGTAAGTGAGAGAGGTTGAGAGGTGACCGTTGAAAGAGGGGAGTGAGATAGGAAAGGTGTAGGTGTGTGAAGAAAGGGATTAAGTTTGAGAGAGGAAATAAGTATTGTGTGAGAAGGTGGAGGTGTGTAATAGAGGAGTGATACAGAGAAAGAGATGATTGAGAAAGGTGGAGATAGTGTATGAGAGGAGATGGGGTTCGACTTTTTAGAGGGATTGGAAAAAGAGTAAGTAGATTGAATTAGATTTATTTATTCATATAAATTAAAATAAAGGAGGAAAGATTCAGAGTAAGAGATGAATGAGAGAGGTAGAGATTGTGTATGAGAGGAGATTGGGTTCGATTTTTTAGAGGGATTAGAAAAAGAGTAAGTAGATTTGATTATATTTATTTATTCATATGAATTAGAATGATGGAGGAGAGATTCAGAGTAAGAGATGAATGAGAGAGGTAGAGATTGTGTATGAGAGCAGATTAGATTACATTTTTAAAAGGATCAGAAAGAGAATGAGTCGATTAGATTACATTTATTTATTACAAATAAAAATTCTCATGCTGGCTAAAAGGCTAGTGGAATAGAGAAAAAAGAGAGGAATTCATTGAATAAGGAAAGCGTGATTGAGGGGACAAAGAGAGTGGAAATGTGGGAGAAGAGAAAGAAATAGGAGAGATGTAATAGTGTGAAATTGTATCACCGGTTACAGAGAAAAGAGAATATAGAGCTGTAGTGGAAGAGGAGAATGTGGAATTGAGGAAAGACTGAGTTTGAGAAGAGGGGAAAATAAAGGAAAGATGTACAGTGAGAAAAAAACAATATTTATAGAAAAGATTATTGATAGTAAAGATAGAAATTGTCAAGATAGTAGGAGAGATGGAAGAGTGGATGGGAGAGAGAAGAAAGTGGGAGTGGGAAAGAGAGAAAATACATGAATGAGAGAGGGAAGGTACTGTTGGGGGAGGATGTAGGAGGCAGAGAAAAGACACAGAATGTGAGAAGAAACAGTGAGACGGAAAGCTTGTGTAAGTTAAAAAAAATGTGACTGAGAGTAAAGAGAGTGAACGTGAGATATAAGAAAGATATGAAAGAAAGAGAGAGAGAGTAAGTGAGAGCAAAGAGAGTGAACATGAGAGAGAGAATGAGTGAGAAGAGAGAGGGAGTGAGAGAGAGCTCCAACCACCCAGACAGTCTGCAGAGTCTGGCAGACAACTTGACGCCAAAAAGAACGGAGACTGGAGACTGCAGCTATAGTACGATTCATTTCAAACTGTCAGCATTCCTTTTGAATAACAACAATGCTTCCCATTCCACCAATGCTGACAGTATGAGATGAATCCCTCTATAGTACGGTTGGCAAAAAGTAATATACAATAATACACAATGTGCAGCAATAATACACAAGTTTGTTTTGGCAACAAGCTACAATCCTTGCTTGTGACTCAAAAGTATGGACATTTCAGAAGTATATTATAGTACGGTCGACAAAAAGCAAATTATACAATAATACGCAATATAAAGCAATAATACACAATTGAAGAAACTTGAAATGTTGTCAAAAATCCACTTTATTCAAATAAAAATTAACATTTTACAGGAGCATGCTTCCGTGTGTGCTCACACATCATCAGCACACACGAAAGCATGCTCCTGTAAAATTTTGATTTTTTTCAAATAAAGTTGATTTTTGACAACATTTCAAGTCTCTTCAATTATGTAAAAGTTCTACAACATCAATATTCACGCTACAAACTTAATAATACACAAGTCTGTCTTGGCAACAAGATACAATCCTTGCTTGTGACTCAAAAGTATGAACATTTAGAAGTATAGATTTACTCTTCTAGTGGAAATGCAGCAATGAGGATGTCAATCTCTATAGTGCAATACAATTAAGACTGTGAGCATTGGTTGGATAGAATGCATTAATTTAGTAAGGAATGCTCACTGTTTGAAGTGGACCTTAACAAAGTACCTTAAAGATATATAGACCCACAATGCCTATGCCTTCCCAATGATAGCTCTTACTTGAAATTGAAGGCCGCCATTGGGGTATTTTAGCATGAGATATTAAATCTATATATTTTTTTTACTTTCCTTGCCCTATTACCATAGGTAAGGAAAGTATTGCTTTCCAAAAAAATTAAGGTACCCTAATTTCAAGTTTTATATACGTTTCAAGGTCCTCTGAGTCCAAAAACATGATTTTTGGGTGTTGGTCTATGTGTGTGTATGTGTGTGTGTGTATGTGTGTATGTCTGTGAACACGGACGTATGTGTATGTGTGTGTGTGTACGTATGTGTGTATGTCTGTGTATGTCTAGGAACTCCATTCCTAATTAACCGATTGACTTGAAATTCTGAACTTAAGGTCCTTATACCATAAGGATCCGACAATAAGAGATTCAATAAAATTCAATTCAAGATGGCGGAAAAAATGGCGAATAATTACTAAAAAAACATGTTTTTCACGTTTTTCTCAGAAACGGCTCTAACGATTCTCTTCAAATTTATATCATGGATAGCTATTTATAAGCCCTATAAACTGACATGAGTCTCATTTCTGTCAAAATTCCAGGAGCTCCGTAATATTCTTGAGAAAAATGGCGGATAATGACTAAAAAACCATGTTTTTCACGGTTTTCTCGAAAACGGCTTCAACGATTTCCTTCAAATTTATACCATAGATAGCTATTTATAAGCCCTATCAACTGACATGAGTCTCATTTCTGTGAAAATTCCAGGAGCTCCGTAATATTCTTGAGAAAAATGGCGGATAATGACTAAAAAACCATGTTTTTCACGGTTTTCTCAAAAACGGCTACAACGATTTTGTTCAAATTTATACCATGGATAGCTATTCATAAGCCCTATCAACTCACATGAGACTCATTTCTGGGAAAATTCCAGGAACTCCGTAATATTCTTGAGAAAAATGGCGGATGATAACTGAAAAACCATGTTTTTCACGGTTTTCTCGAAAACGGCTTCAACGATTTTCTTCAAATTTATCCATGGATAGCTATTTATAAGCCCTATCAACTGACATGAGTCTCATTTCTGAGAAAATTGCAGAAGCTCCGTAATTTCTTGAGAAAAATTACAGTTACTAAAAAAACATGTTTTTCACGATTTTCTCAAAAACGGCTCTAACGATTTTTTCAAATCCATACCCTGTATAGTTATTTATTAGCTCTATCAACTGACATGAGTCTTTTTCCTGGGGTACTAATGGGGGTTCACCCAATCCTTGAGAAATGGACTTTGTATCCTCCTTCTCGTGCATGAGGTAGGTACAGTAGGTACACGGTTTTTACTTTCCTTGCCCTACTACCATAGGTAAGGAAAGTATTGCTTTCCAAAAAAAATTAAGGTACCCCAATTTCAAGTTTTCTATACGTTTCAAGGTCCCCTGAGTCCAAAAATATGATTTTTGGGTATTGGCCTGTGTGTGTGTATGTGTGTGTGTGTGTGTGTATGTGTGTGTGTGTGTGTGTGTATGTGTGTGTGTGTGTATGTGTGTATGTCTGTGAACACGATAACTCCATTCCTAATTAACCGATTGACTTGAAATTTTAAACTTATGGTCCTTATACCATGAGGACCCGACAATAAGAAATTCAATAAAATTCAATTTAAGATGGCGGAAAAAATAGCGGATAATTACTAAAAAACCATGTTTTTCACGTTTTTCTCGAAAATGGCTCTAACGATTTTCTTCAAATTTATACCATGGATAGCTATTCATAAGCCCTATCAACTGGCATAAGTCTCATTTCAGGGAAAATTTCAGGAGCTCCGTAATATTCTTGAGAAAAATGGCGGATAATGACTAAAAAACCATGTTTTTCACGTTTTTCTCGAAAATGGCTCTAACGATTTTCTTCAAATTTATACCATGGATAGCTATTCATAAGCCCTATTAACTGGCATGAGTCTCATTTCTGGGAAAATTCCAGGAGCTCCGTAATATTCTTGAGAAAAATGGCGGATAATGACTAAAAAGCCATGTTTTTCACGGTTTTCTCGAAAACGGCTCTAACGATTTTCTTCAAATTTATACCATGGATAGCTATTTATTAGCTCTATCAACTGACATGAGTCTTTTTCCTGGGGTACTAATGGGGGGTCCACCCAATCCTTGAGAAATGGACTTTGTAACCTCCTTCTCGTGCATGAGATAGGTAGGTACACGGTTTTTACTTTTTCTTCTTCCATATACCGTGGTACGGTAGGTAGAGCAGTTTATAAAAAGAACACAGTCATAGTCAAGATATTTCATCTGTAGAACAGCTGTTTTGACGAATTTCAAAAAATATCATCGAATTTCACAATTTACATAAAGGAAAAAGTACTCTGAAAACAATTGTATACACATAGGCTATACAGTAGTCTGATCGTAGTTGCAAATATGTTGCCGTCAATCGTCATTATGTTATTCCCCTAAATTATTCTCGTTTGATAATGAGGCTTATAGTTCAATGAGCAAGGAAAGTTGTGTGAGTGTACCACACCAGATTTTTACTTTTTCTTTTTCCATATACCGTGGGTAGGTAGAGCAGTTTATAAAAAGAACACAGTCATAGTCAAGATATTTCATCTGTAGAACAGCTGTTTTGACGAATTTCAAAAAATATCATCGAATTTCACAATTTACATAAAGGAAAAAGTACTCTGAAAACAATTGTATATACACATAGGCTATACAGTAGTCTGATCGTAGTTGCAAATATGTTGCCGTCAATCGTCATTATGTTATTCCCCTAAATTATTCTCGTTTGATAATGAGGCTTATAGTTCAATGAGCAAGGAAAGTTGTGTGAGTGTACCACACCAGATTTTTACTTTTTCTTTTTCCATATACCGTGGGTAGGTAGAGCAGTTATAAAAAGAACACAGTTATAGTCGAGATATTTCTTCTGTTGAACAGCTGTTTTGACGAATTTCAAAAAATATCATCGAATTTCACAATTTACATAAGGAAAAAGTACTCTGAAAACAATTGTATACACATAGGCTATACAGTAGTCTGATCGTAGTTGCAAATATGTTGCCGTCAATCGTCATTATGTTATTCCCCTAAATTATTCTCGTTTGATAATGAGGCTTATAGTTCAATGAGCAAGGAAAGTTGTGTGAGTGTACCACACCAGATTTTTACTTTTTCTTTTTCCATATACCGTGGGTAGGTAGAGCAGTTATAAAAAGAACACAGTTATAGTCGAGATATTTCTTCTGTAGAACAGCTGTTTTGACGAATTTCAAAAAAATCATCGAATTTCACAATTTACATAAAGGAAAAAGTACTCTGAAAACAATTGTATATACACATATACAGTAGTCTGATCGTAGTTGCAAATATGTTGCCATCAATCGTCATTATGTTATTCCCCTAAATTATTCTCGTTTGATAATGAGGCTTATAGTTCAATGAGCAAGGAAAGTTGTGTGAGTGTACCACACCAGATTTTTAATACTATAGATTACAAAGGCATTGGTATGTAATAATCTTATAGGTTGCCCCCTCAATGGCCGATTTCAATTCCAAGTACGACACTAGCGCTGCATGTGAGTCTATGCATCTTCAAGGTATTTTTACCCTACTACATCCTCTACAAAGGTTTTTCACATACAATATAATCACTTTCTTGTTGTCCACTACTGATCTGATTCTCCTATATATCTCAAAATACTAGAGATCTGTTTGTGAGCCAACAGCTGGGTACCACTGCTCTCTACACTATAGGATCACTGCTAGAAAGTTTGGAATGAAATAACATGTAATAATAACGGCATTCTATAGTCAGACACAGTATTAACATTATGTTTCGCCGGACATTCTCAACTTCACAGTCGAAGAAAACTGTACTGTCAACCAGTCGCTTTCGAAGCAAGTGAGCAGTATTTTGAGTGCTGTTGCAGGTAAGTTCTTACAGAAGACTGTTCGTCTGTCAGTCGAAAATATCCAATGGAATCTACCGTTAGTGACAGCAGAGTAAAATCAGACTTCATCCGTCAACCGTCAACCGTCAAGTAACACTAACATACACGTCTAGTTTATGCTAACACATAATTATGTGAACAAATAAACCATCTATATAATAAGAGAGAGTGGGGTTGTGTTTGTTCGTGTGTTCGTTTGTTCGCATCAAAACATGTCAACTTGTGGATTGCATACCGGTAAAACGGGAATGATTTAGATCTCCAAATTTTGCACATAGATTCTAGAAATATCAATCTCGTGCACCTGGAAGCCCAAATTTTAATATTCCTTCTAGATTTTTCAGAATTAATGTTTAAATTTCATTAATGGTACATTCGATTTCATTAAAAAATCACCAAATCATATTATGGTCGAAATTAAAAACGGAACATCTGTTTCTATATTGCTTTCTACCTGAAAAACATAGTTTTGAAACTTCGTTTTCCTGATGCAATGTTTAGGCCTACACGTGGCATGGATTATTAATTTTTCAGCTAGAACAATTTTTGAGACAAAGTGCTAAATAAACGTCTACAGTTTCATCAATGCTGTATCGGCAATATGAAAACGCATGCAGTTAATATGTCTTTGTATGAAGGTGTTGTTATATACATGAAGAAATTATAATCTTCCATTTTTATTTAATTAAAATTTCAAAATTATTCTGAAAGAGAAACTATTCAACTTATTCTATCTTTTAGTAAAATAACAATGATCATCCATCCATGTATCATCTTCTATACCATAATAAAGGAAAGAACTGGATTATAAACGTAGCCTATACAGGTGTAAAGTATAGGGAAATTATGTTTGACGAATTATCAACTCATAACTACTGGACTGATCAACTTGAAATTTTGCATATAGATTCTTGCTTAACCGAGGGTGGTTATAGACCAATTTTAAATTCTTCAAGATTTGATTACATCAAGTTTTCAGTTTGTCAAGGTTTCAATTATTTGTCATGCTTCCAGTTTGTATGGAAGCAGCAGAAGATTTCTCATAAAAGGGAAATTGGAAGATATGTATGATTGGGGATCCTTATCGAATGATAAAAACAGGTTTTCCGTCACACCCAATTTTTTTCCGCCATTTTGAATCCAACTTCTTTTTTTTAATTTAAAGGTGGTCATACTGATTTACTCGAAATCCAGCATATAAATTCTTATTCAACCGAGGATTCTCATAGGCCTATTTTGAATTACGTCAAATAGGCCTATTAGATTTCATTACGTCAAATTTTAAGAAAGACCCTTGCATATCAGCTCTCAAATTCACTACTGGGACTGGGAATGTATGAATTTTACCCGCCTGAATACCTGAATACTAGTGGAATGAGATCATTGAAAATGATAGGACAGCATAGTTGCAACGATTCCACTGCCTTAGGTAGTTGTCATTTATTTCATCGTTAGGTCATGTCAGAGGCCCTGAAATTGATCAGCTGCGACCTGAAAACTCTGACACCAGACCTGAGCCAGCCAGGTCACTCGATATTATTATTATTATTTATTTCATCGCAGAATATTGATTGAGTTCCATTCAAGTTTTTCTAATGCAAACAGTTTTATTTTGTATGATTTCATCAGAGAAAATAAGAGATTGCTGGCGATTCTACATATAAAAAGCTTCCAAGTAGGTAGCCCAGTAGAAATGAATAAAAAGTGAAAATTATATGATATTGATATTGTTGATTCTCGTTAATAGCCTAATAGTCAATTATATTTCAAGAATATTATATTCCTCAAATAGCTATTCATGTATTAAGAGCGTAATGCGCAACTTTATCGCTGGCGCAAAACAGTTATCACGCGACGCGAAGCGGAGTATATTCCTGTTTTTCCTTAAAAGCCTAGGTGCTTTTTTTATCAAATAATAATTTGATAAAAACGAGTGATAATTTGAGTGATAATTTTGCAGAGCGATAAAGTTGCGCATTACGCACGAATTACATACAACATTTTTTCTACCTGTTAATTCTATTACTTATATCGGCGGAGTTACAATTACCGACTTTTTAGGTTAAGATCTGACCTTTTGGCGAGCTGCTTACCATCAGCTGGTTGGCGAGCGTAAAGAAACTCTTCTGCGCATGCGCGAATGATTTGCGAGCGTAAAGAAAATTTACTGCGCATGCGCGGATGGTTAGCGAGCGAAAAAGTAGATTCTCCTCAGAAATAAGCTGTTTTACGAGGAGAATTGTGTATGTAAATTCTATTTTCACGCGCAGTTGTAGAAAAAAATACATAATTTTGTAAAAATGATATGAAAAATAAATATCATAATATTGAGATAAAATATGGTGAAGTAATTCATTTATAGCCTACAAACGATTCGGAAACGGCGCGTTGTTGGAAATGGATAGAGCTATATCTGCTCTGTCCAATAACATACAAGGATGGCAAACCATTCAACCAATGTTAATCAGGTACTGAGAGTGCTGACTTCAAAACATGAATCTCACTATACATACTAAGCTAGATGGCTTGAACACATGTTTATGATTGTTGGCCTATCATACTATACTCTGAGGAAGATGTCTATATCGATATAAATAGTAGGTATGTATGTAAATAGTATAGTATGTTTGTTTTTGAACCTTTTATTCACTAGTATACATTTAGTGTAGTCTGAGACTCCTCCCAAGGAGGCCTATCGCTTGCTTCATCTTTCATTCTCATCCTACACCTTAGACAATATTCCTCTATACTGAGATACCGATTTAAACTGTCAGCATTGTTCAAATGGGAAGCATTAGTGTTACTTATGAGGGACACTGACAGTTCAGAGTGAACTGTAACTGATCTCACTATAACAGCTTATTACCTTTCAACATAACTTACGTGCCTCACTCACGAATAGCCTATGACCACACCCTCTCCATGTAAAGAAGGCAAAATGTAAAGAATAACACTCAACTCAACTCGATGCAATTCATATCTGCAAAAACTCAAATCAATGCATTCTTCCAATATTGGTTAAACAAATAATCGGTTCGTTATAATCTATTATAACACCGATTATAACATTGATAATAACATCGATTATAACACCTATTATAAAACTCTTTTCATAAGGCAAAATAGAATCAATACCGGTAACTCTCAACTCAACTCGATTCAATTCATATCTGCAGAAACTTAACTCAACGTTTCCAAATAATTATATATGCATTTTCCCAACATTGGTTGAACAAGTAAATAATCTGGCGAAAACGGTTTGTTGAAGTTGGAAAAATAGGATCAATACCTGGAATTTAAAAACAATTATTGTCAGAAACTGTGAGAAAGGTGAAGTACCTATATGTGATGTACATTTATTTATTTATACATTCTACATATAATATCATTCTCAATTATGAATGATTGGGAAAGGAACAACAGCCTTAAAGCTCAAAACTTCCTTTCCCAAATTTAGATAGAAATTGCTCAAAAATAGGTTATGTTTCTTATATTTTTCAATATTTCTTAATATATATTTGTATATCGCTGTCATTTCTGTGGTGCTGACATTGTCTTATTTTTATTGTAAAGTTTATTCTTATTTTATGATGTAGGCTACCACTGTGATTGATTGTACGACTTATGAAATAAATACCTTTTTGAATTGAAATTGAAATTGTTTACACTTCAGAATTTTTGTCTAATTTTGAGTACCTTGAATATAGTAATGTGAACTTTAAACCTTAAGAACATACCGTATAATATAATAAAGGAAATAGTTCGCTTATACACGTATGGGGTAACAAATTCACGAATGACGACGCATCATCACGTCTGGACTACTGGACTGATTCACTTGAAATTTTGCATATGGATTCTTAATTTACTGAGTATGGTTATAGGCCTATTTTGAATTCTTCAAGATTTCAGTAGAACAAGTTTTCAGTTTGTCAAATTTTTAAACAGACCCTTGCGGAGCACTAATTATAAGATAGTAGCATAGAGAAACGATAGCCCATGGTATAGGGCGTTTATGTCGCAACTTTTACTGTTATCCCAAGCCGATAGTTCACGTAGTTCCATGACGCTGGTAGTCTCTCAAATTGTGCCGTTCCTACACTCTCACCCCAACAAAACACTAAAAATTGACAATAATCGACAGTAATCGGCTTGAGATAACAGTAAAAGTTGCGACATAAATTCCCTATACCATGGGATATCTACTCACGCTATTGTTTCTCTATGATATGTAACATATTTAAATCTGGGTAGATGAAAAACCCCTAACAGAAATAGTAATAGGTCTAAAAATAAAGTAATTGGCTAATATCGCCAAGCGGATAATAAACATGATTAGATAGCATCAGCTTGTTCTGGCTAAATGGTACAAGAACCTAAAAGAGATTTGAAGGAAGTTTACTACTCATAAATAGATTATTTATAAAATATTTGAAGATTGAGGTTATGTAGAAGTATTCACAGATCGGTGACCTAGAGATCGATCAAACCGAAGAACGTAGAATCTGACCAAAACCCCTTGGCAGAGCTTTATTGCATTCGGATGGTGTGCAATGTGAAAAAACACCCGTCCACGTGGCTAATTATTAGGTAGCATGGAATTAATATTAATATATAGAATATTAACTAGCATGCAAAGAGCATAAATAAAAAACCAAATAAAAATAATTTAATGTATTCAGGAAATAAGAGTTACCAGGCGCATGAATACCTAATAAAATTTGCATGCACCAATAGTAAAACGGCAGTTAATAGGCGGCAACTGTAGGCCAATTCAAAAAATTTATATATATTTATATAAATGTAGTAGATTTTGTGTAAAAATTGTGTAATCTATGAAATAAATACCTTTTGAATTGAAATTGAAATTGTTTACACTTCAGAATTTTTGTCTAATTTTGAGTACCTTGAATATAGTAATGTGAACTTTAAACCTTAAGAACATACCGTATAATATAATAAAGGAAATAGTTCGCTTATACACGTATGGGGTAAGAAATTCACGAATGACGACGCATCATCACGTCTGGACTACTGGACTGATTCACTTGAAATTTTGCATATGGATTCTTAATTTACTGAGTATGGTTATAGGCCTATTTTGAATTCTTCAAGATTTCAGTAGAACAAGTTTTCAGTTAGTCAAATTTTTAAACAGACCCTTGCGGAGCACTAATTATAAGATAGTAGCATAGAGAAACGATAGCCAATGGTATAGGGCGTTTATGTCGCAACTTTTACTGTTATCCCAAGCCGATAGTTCACGTAGTTCCATGACGCTGGTAGTCTCTCAAATTGTGCCGTTCCTACACTCTCACCCCAACAAAACACTAAAAATTGACAATAATCGACAGTAATCGGCTTGAGATAACAGTAAAAGTTGCGACATAAATTCCCTATACCATGGGATATCTACTCACGCTATTGTTTCTCTATGATAGTAGCAGCAAGAATACTTACTGATTAGAAAGATGGGGGTCCAATAATAGAGCTTGAAGTATACAGAAAAGACAGTTAATTATTCCATATTGTAAATACAACTGCATTTATTCGTCTCTGATAATGGGTTACAATAATATCATGAGCATTATAAGAGTACCATTGAGTAGAAGGAGTAGTTATTCCAGTATTGTACCTGGACTATTAATAAACGTTTCAACAGCTTACCTCAATATTTATGAGACCGAGATTGGAAAAAGCGATAGGCCGAATAGATTATTATTATTCAGTCAGCGGGATACCTAGTCCAGCAAACTATAAACAATGTTATTAACTTCTAAAATATTGAGTGGGACCTGCCAGGCAGTTAGGAGAGGCCTCTCATTCTTTTCTCTAGTGTGAGAGAGGGAGAGAATGAGTGAGAAAGTGATGAAGATTCAAGAAGTGTTGAGTTGAGAAGGAATTTAGTGGGAGAAGCGCTGGATACAAAGGAGGAGAGTGAGGAGGAGGAGAAGGAGGAGAAGGAGGAGAAGGAGGAGGAGAAGAAAAAATAGAAGAAGGCGAAGAAAATGAAAAAGAAGTAGAAGAAGAAGAAGAAAAACGAAGAAGGAGAAGAAAAACGAAGAAGAAGAAAAACGAAGAAGAAGGAGAAGAAAAAAAACGAAGAAGGAGAAGAAAAAAACGAAGAAGAAAAAAAAAGAACAAGAAGAATGAGGATGAAGTAGGAAATAAGCAGGAACATATGGGATGGAAGTAGAGTGAAGACAGTTAGTTACTAACTACCTTGATATGGGCTATATGGGAGATTATAATAAGAGCTTCAATAAGGATATGAAGAATGCCGGCCTATATAATGATGGGGTGTTATAACCATGGAAGAGTGAGGATGTTTATTTGAAACAGTGAGGATGATAAAAAGGGAAAAAGAGTAGATCATGATATAGAGTGGAAAAAGATGTGGTAGACAAGCAGGAATAAGAACAACACAAAAAGAGCAAGTAGGACAGCAAGAAATTCAGGGGGTAAAGAACAGAAAGGAAAACAAAAAATACAAGTACTGTAGGTTGTTTGATGGCTGAAATGGTGAAAGAAATGTATTCTTAAAAAGTCATCTCCATGTGAACAACTCTATTATCTATTCATATTATGGATAGACTATCGAAGCCTTCACGTATTCACACAGGAGTGTCTACAGCCGACTATATGGCTGTGATATACAGTATATGCACATCAATAAAACTGTTTTATTCTATGTTAAAATAAATAAAATGGAATATATCGATCATATTTAGTTAGCAACTGTTTATGTAGAAGATGATACTGGTTGAAAATACAGCCATAGTGAATGTCTAGCAAAATACATAGTAAAATACAGCCATAGTAAATGTCGAATCAAATTGTTGTAGACGGTTTTATATTTAATATCGCATCCAGAAACTGTAGTGGACCTTTTCCACCTTGCTGGGAATACATTTGAATATTTCCTCAGAATGAATGCTACCTATCTCCAGGCTAAAATCATGGATGCTAACATTCTGCGCTTATGACTTATATGGATGGTTTAGCAGATGTTCTGCAGTAGAGACCTGAATATGAAAATTAATATTCACGATAATGGGAATTGGAATCATCATCAGCAACACTACAATTTGCTCGTAGTGGGAGACTATCCTGATACTTAGTTTCATAAATACTAAGCAAAAGAGAAAGAAAAAGCATAAATTAAAAATCTGGTGTGGCGCACTCACACAACTTCCCTTGCCGTTATGAAAATTGATCTCACCTGACGCTAGTGTTCACGCGCATCTCAAGTCTACTATTCAAAGATTTGAGCCAGCACTGGTGACAGGGCAATAACGCTGGAGACACATGAGGTCTACTATCTCTTCATAGTGAATCATTTAATAGAATCAACAGTTGCCAACAGTTTGCAATAATTGGATAATCACATTTTCTCGAATTTCGAGCTTATTTTTAATTTTAGGTGAAAATGTTACTGAACATTAATTGTAGAGAGTATCATGCTTAATCTTTTCCACTCGAATTTTTTCGTTTAAATTGTATCTGAAGCATGATAATTGAGAATTTAAAATCAAACTTTGCATAGATGGGGCGGAGCTCCTGAAATTTTTACAGATATGGGACTTGTGGCAGTTGATAGAGCTTATCGATGACTATTCTAGGTATAACTTTGATCAAAATCGTTGGAGACGTTTTTGAGAAAATCGCGAAAAACCCTGTTTTTGACAACATTTTCGCCATTTTAGCGGCCATCTTGAATCACATTTGATCGAAATTGTTCGTGTCGGATCATTATAGTGTAAGGACCTTAAGTTCCAAATTTAAAGTCATTCCGTTAATTATTGGGAGATGAGATATCGTGTACACAGACGCACATACACTCATACACACACACCCACACACCCACATACAGACCAATACCCAAAACCCACTTTTTTGGACTCAGGGGACCTTGAAACATATAGAAATTTAGAAATTGGGGTACCTTAATTTTTTTCGGAAAGCAATACTTTCCTTACCTATGGTAATAGGGCAAGGAAAGTAAAATATAGCTCGGAATACTAACTGTCCAAGTGGACAGTTAGGGCTATTAGAGCCAAGTGGAGCTTCAATGATTTTTTAAACATCTATTAGTAGTAAGTAAAAAATTGGGAGAAAGACAGAGGAGCCCCAACTTTTACCCTTCGAGTTCTAGGTAGATAACAAAGTAAAAAATACACGCTAGGATCTAAAGCTACCATGATTAAATTATTCTCAATTCACGAATAAATAGTCAAAGTGGAAATTAAATTTATAATCTACGAAAATGTAGCTTGATAAGAAGTAAAAGTATGGAATATCACACTCTTTAGAAGTTTAAGAACTCGAAAAAATATTGAATCAGGCTGACTAGAAATTCAAAAAATATATCTGTAAACAATTTCACAATACAAACAGATAAAATAATTTATAAAGACTAATCATCTAATTTGTGGAGATGTGGACCCAAGTCTCAAATTTCTCTCTTGCTTTATCCATATCTGGAGAATAAATTGATCCATTCCTTGATAATAACCATGAACTAACCGTATTCCAGCTTCTAATGACCTATTATGCAACATAATCCTACACTTTCATGAAAACATCAGTTTCCAGAAGCATGATATATGAATCCCCAGAAGCATGAAACTGATAATAAGCAGACAGCTATCCTTAAATGAGCACTCAGACGTTCTATCAAATAACATGATGGAGCAATACTCAATAGTGCTTCAGGCTTGCATGAAGTAAGATTCATTCCAAACTGTCAGCATTAGTTCAATGAGGAGCAGTGATGTCATTCATAGGAAATGCTGACAATTTGAAATGAATCTAACAGTAGCAATATCACGATTTTAATGGCAAATTCAATCCAAAGTAAGAGATATTCTGTGAGAGCACATTATGCACTTCCAGAAATAAGGATTCGCGAGGAGAATATACAAATATTATTGAAAAGTTGATAACAAACCGTATGTTGTAGGATACGACAATAATGTCATAATTTAAAAAAATATAATAATGGAAAAAACAATATTTCTATTGCCTTTTTTTCTTTAGGGCTACTTACTCTTAAATATAAATAAAAATTAGAAATCCAAGTACTCTTTTAAAATTGTTCAATCACGATATGTTTCAGCTATAATTATAATGCCATTATCAAGTAATAATAATAATAATAGTAATGCCATTTACTTGATAATGACATTATATAGCCGAAACATGTCGTGATTGAACAATTTTAAAAGTTACTTAAAAATTTCGAATTTTTATTTATAATATTTATATTGTGTTTTGGATACTTTAAAATTTTTCAATGGTATTCATTCATTACATCAGGTACATAACACAATTTACGGTACAATGTATTTCAACTGTATTTATTTATTTATTTAATCATTCAGAATTGCCCAACTTACAGAAAAGTACCACAGGCTTATAAGCCCAAAACGGTTCCAATTCTAATTTATACAACAATGGTAGTATTGTGCAACTACCATTAGCAAGTATCAGCTTATAAGCTTTTATCATTATTTGTTTAGTTGTATTTCAATATACCAGTAGCAAGTATCAGCTTATGAGCTCCTATCTTTATGTTTCATTGCATTTCAACTCAACCTATAACTGATGATGATTCCAAGACTTGATTTTCTATATCTTTGTGAATAAAAGTTCTTCAAATATCGAGAAGATAACATGGTGAAGCCTTCTAGCATATCGTGTTTTCTTCTCAAAGCTATTATAGAATATTGGAATGAGCACATTTGGAATGTTGGAATTAACACACGTCTTATGTTGATAATATTTATTAAAATTACATAGTTACATAATTACCTTAAAAACACTCAACTAAATTATGGTTTGGTACAGTTATACTATATCAAAAATATCGATTAAAATACAAATAATCTATTTAGATACATTTGAATTCTGTTTTATGAACAAACTAAAAGATAGAGTATGATATTATTGCGAATTGTGAGCCCTATATATTCATAAATATACAACCATAGAATAAGGGATAACACTGTGTTAAAATATTTTGTATTAACATGATTATATACATTTCTTATAGTTTATGTTTATCAAGTAAAGTTTCAACTTATCAATCATGGACGGATACAGAATACTGTGATTAATTTAAACTTTTGAAAAAAAATGGTGGACGGATCATTTTATTAAAATTATTTTCATGCAGTATTATCATCCTATTCTAGTGAACTAGAACTCTTTTAGAAAAGGCTATATTATGCAATCCATATTATTCATTATATTATGTTATCATTGTCAAGTGATATATAATTAGAAAACTCATAATGAACAGCTCAGACAATCTTTCGAATAGGACTTGGATTTTCAATTGTTTTATTTTGTAAGATTGATAAGTTCACGGTTGAATGCACTTTGGAAGTACATTCAACTTAAAGCAAAAAAATTATTTGGAAAATTTTCAAATCCCATACAAAAATCTCCCTAAATTTCTCTTAATAAAGCATACTATGATAAATGATAATTTCATCATAAACATTATAAAAAATAGAGAATAAAATTTCTCAGTTGAGTATAATAATGTATTGCAGGTAATTATTGCACTTGGTGTATAACTTTCAAGTTCTAAGCTACTCAATTAATTTTAAATTAATAAATGCTAATCGATTCATAGGATCTACTAGATGGTCACAAGTTATTCACAGAAAGATCTACTTGCTCATTAACAGTCGAAGATTTCATATTGACATATATAATGACTTGTGAAAAAATATTGAGTTATTTAAAAAAAAAAAATAACAAATTGAAAGGGAACCACTAATATTGCAATGCGGGACATTAGGTTCCGAATGAATTACACACTCATAATTCAATAGAAAGATCATATCAAGCTAATACAATATTTTTTGAAAATTCCAATTGGAATAATTTCTTCTATTCGTCATTATGAACTGAAATAATTGATTCCTAAATTCTGTTCAATTAACGGAATTTCAATCTCCAGATATCATGGCCATGTCCTTAAAACATTGAAAGTGTTCCCTTTGAAAAGAAGTAGGGTTTTGTTTTGAAACATATCCAGGTAATACCAGAAATATGAAAGAATATCCAATTCCTCATGTTGAATTTTGAACTGTTCTTCAGATTCGAAGTTATTTTCATCATCTTGACAGAGCAATGTATTGAATACTCACTAAATACTTTGTTTCAAATTTCAAAGGGAAGAATATTGAACAATTCGAAACATTCTTGCTAATAATGTTCAATTTGTTTAATAATTTTCAAAGTAAATTTGAGTGAGTAATTTGAATGTAAATTAGTTGATGATGTTTATCTATAGATATATAAATTACGATTTTTATTTCAATGGAATTCCCTATTCATTTCAAAGTGATACAGTATTCTAATTACTAAATTGGTCTATTTCATACTGTGATATTTTGATTTGCTGTGTTTTCTCCTCAATTTGTCTGGAATAGAAAAATCATATCGGTACCAATATCAATGAATTTATTTATTTCATTATTGTTTCTAGAGTCAACTGTGGCTAATAAGCAATACCTATCAATATTATTGCTATATAATTATTATTCTAGACAAATCGAGAAGAGAAGAAAGCAATGTTAATCTTTGAAAACAACTAATAATATATACTAAGAATTTTAATTTTTTGATCAAAATACAAAGCCAGTATCGTACCTTATATTTTTAAAAAATTGAGATTTTAGATAAGACAAATAAAAAATAAGTTTGCTGTTCAGTTAGAGAAATGTTGATTTGAATGAAATTTCTTGTACATTATTGTTTCCTAAGTGAAGTGACAACGTTTGACAGTTATACCTTTTAAAACCTCTAGAAACATGAATAGTAAGTAGTAGATAAATTATTTTGATAATTGAATCGAAGTTTATCGGGTGAAAACAATAGTCAACAGATCAGATGTGCACAACAATTTTTCAAAGTCACATAACGTTTTGAAGTACAAGTCAAGTTTCAAATTTAAAACATTTTAAAGCCACATGAAGTATAGATTGATTATTAAATAAATAAATGGTAATTGGTGATTTCAGGGCCTGACTTGCATGCCATTGATCATGATATTAGCAAGGGCGGGTCTTCGCCTCCTCCACGCCCCCAGACCCTGTGCGTGGTACTGCAGGGATCGGTACCATCGCCTTGTCGTTTCGACGTCTTCAGCCTGCAAATGCATGAATAGTTGATAAGAAGATCAAAATACTTTATAAAAACGTTAAAAGCATGGTATGAACGTCTGATGAACTAGTAGTAGGCTTATATTACTTGTTAAACAGTTAAGATAGTCTAATTGATGGTAATCAATTCAAAAGTATATTAGTTAATATAATATAAAGAAAAATGAAAATCTCAGTACCCTTTTTGGATTATTCAATCACAACATGTTTCAACATTGATGCCATTTTAAAGTGCATCAAGTTAATTCATATATACATATAAATTTTTAATACAAATATTTAAAAGCACTTGTAAATGGCATCAATGTTGAAATATGTTGTGATAAAATACTGTACTAATTCAAAAAGGGTACTGAGATTTTAATTTTCCTTTATATTTATATTACAAGTAGCCCTATACAGAAAAGAGATAAATATGAGTTAATAGTTCGAGAAGCTACAAATTACTTTATTATGACGAATAAACTATGAGAAATTTAGTCAAATGAGTAAAATACATGAAAATGAATCATCTACAAGAGTTATGATGGAGCTGTGCAGATTATTTTCTTAACATAATCAAATATTTTAAATAGATAGGCTATTAGTTTTTATTTGGGCATTGATTGATGATATTGATAGATATTAATACCAATTTACCATGTCCTGCTTATATACTCTAGCATTTCATGATATTATTAGCAGTCATTACAAGTTGAACTTACTGCAATTGTTCCATTCAAACTCATGCATTTTTCCATTAGGCTTATACTAAAATACTAGAAAATAAATTTCATTTTTCCTATGAACGTTATGCTCAATATATTTTGGTAAGTGAGTAGGCCAACTTGTTATTTCATGTGTTTACCCTGGATATATTTTTGTTTGGCTGTTCCACTATTATTTTAAAATCAAATCAAATTTATTGTTCCATTTCCATGAAAAATACAACATGATATTTAACAAAAGACATTGATATTTACTATAATGGAAATGAAAATCACCACCAGCAAAAGTAGCTTGCTGGTGGGAGTCTATCCTAATCTAATACTATATTTAATAAAATATTTAGCAAAAAGAAGAGAGAATAAACCCTAAGTTCAAAAATACCTAAGAATAAGTTTGACTTGGCAGATTAAATTCATATGGCAGATGCTTAAAAATAGTAAGGATGAGGACAATTTTGAAAATATTCACTATCTCACCGAAAATTATACAAATAAATAAAACAAAAATAAAATAAACATATTATATCTATCATCATAGTCATGTGTGTCACTTTGCAATATCAATATTGTGCAGGATAAATGTAAAATTTTAAGATGAAAAATTATTTTCTCACACAAATTACAGAAAACTCAATTACCGTATTTGAAAAAATGAGCTAAAATCCATCCATTCAGAGTTTCACCTCCCTGATAATTTGCTAGACGGTCATAAGGTACCTATCATGTTAATAATTAACGTGATAGGTACGGTACCTTATTAATTAATAATCTAGAGCTAACACAAACAAGCTGTCTCCGGATCACACTCAATATTGCTGTTAGACACTTTGTATTTTCTTATAATGCTGGGTCTAAATGCATAAGATGGTCTCACACTTCCTCAAAGTACTGTCTGTAGTTATGGATGTATTTTATCAATATCTTTATATACAATTGCCTCAGAGTCATAACACCAAAATCGTTAAATACTTGCTGAGTAGGATAGTCTCTGGGTTTCCGAAGTATAGTATTGATAAATGTACCTTTTGATATTCCTGATACCTTGGTTTTGATTACAGCTTTTTGTGTAATGAATAACCCATTCAAGTGAGAATAATTTATGGCCCTCCCCATATACTGTGATCCCATAATCAATTAAACTAGAGCAAAATAAACAGCTTCCATTTGTTTTCCATTGAGTATTTTATTTTTTTATAAAATCAAAAGTTTATCATTTTTTTGTATTACTAATGAAATTAATTTTTTTTTTTTGAAATTAAAACATAGATTTACCTTGAAAATAAAAGTGTCTTTGGTAGCGAGTTCTTGCACTTCAAAACAGTCTTCCCAGTCGGCGTCCATACAAACGATACACCGGTCCAAAAATAATGGATCCTGAAAACAAATGAAGAAAAATGTTGAAAAAATTGACCATTAGTCTTGTGACAGCGATAACATGATAAAGTTCACCAGTAAAGTATAATAGTACAGAGAAATGATCACCAGGATGTCAGGAAGTTAAGTACTGTCACCATTTATACTAAATAATCATAAGTTATAAGAAATTAACTAAAAAGATATTTTACTTAAACCATAGAAAAATGCAAGTATTTCAATTATTGTATTTAACATATACACGTATTCAACGGTATTTTTATGCTGAAAAAACTTTTAGAACTTTTTTCGACAAAACTACAGACTATAGCGGAAGCACGACTAAGTGCTATAGTTGTCAAAAATAGTAAAAAAAGGTTACTCAACCAGCAGTTCGTCATGGAGAGTGAAATAGATGACAAATGAGAATATACTCTGCAAATACTCTGAATTAAATAAAATATATGCTAATAAAAATATTATTATTCGACTGCAACAGAACTGAAATAAATTGCAAATTAATAACTTATGTGAAGAGAATTTAAAATGTGGTTTAGTGGAAATGACACAGTAGATAATAAACAATCATAATCACTGTGCACAACCTTCTAGAATGTTTTCATTGGGCTACAGCTTAAACCATTGTCAAAGATAGGTAGCCAAGGATTCTGTGATAGTTGAACTTCTTGTTTCCTAGACAATTTTGATTCATTTCAAATTTAAAGCTATAAACTACTTGGAACTTCTTGTTTACTAGACAATTTTAATTCATTTTAAATTTGAAGCTATAAACTACTTGAAATTAATTTTATTACTTAATGTATACTCAATTACCACAGTCGTAATATCAGAGTTTCATGCTATTCGTTATCCAATCAATGTGGCAAAGAATAACGAGAAGTTAATCGGAAAATAAAATAAAATAAAATACTTACTCTGAGGAGAGCATAACGTCCACTCTTCTCTTTCAGTAGAATCAGAGACGCCTCTTTGATCCCGTTCTTTCTTGGAAAAGCCAGCAGTTCTTCACAGTCCGGTTGGTAGTCCTCATTCGGCTGCGAATCATTGCAAGTTCATTTCAATTTTGATATATAAAAGAAACTGAAATTTTATATTTATGGTAGTGTAAATCAATAATCAGTACCTATTTCTCATGGAAAGAATGCATTCTCTTCAATTTGTCTATTATCTACAAATTTGTAGATGATATTAGGTACTTGTATTTATTTGTCTACAAAAAGTTTTTCAAATTTTATTGATGAATTAAAGGCTCAGAATTAGTTTGCCAGTGAGTTCTCCTGCCCCCCCACAATAGATATTTTTTTTAGATTTGCGGCTTAACACCTCACATCAAATATTGAATGTTAATAAATCAATTGAACATTTTTGAGCATGAGAAATGATACTTCCAGGTATTTTAAACACTGTATAGTTGAAGAATCTACTGTTTTTAGAGATATTCTTCCTCTCTCTATTCTTTATTCATTTATACAATAAGTACATTATAAGAATTCATTTATACAATAAGTACATTATTAGAATTCATTTATACAATAAGTACATTATTAGAATGATTGGGAAAAATAAGGAGAGGAGAAATAAGGTAACCTCGTGCTATTCCTCTCCCAAATTTGAATAACGTAACACCTGGTCCGAAATAGGTTGAATCTTGTAGTTCTTCAAAATAATAACCTCCAATATAATTTAAAAAGCTTCCACATCTCAGGTAACTTGACCTAAATTCTGCTACTTAGCTAATTTTGGAATTATCTTCCAGAAAATTCTAATTCATTGTGGATTTAATAACAAATTATCAGTGTATGTTTTTTCGTTCAAAATACTGAGGTTCATATAATCAGCGTGGTATGAAAACATTATGGCATGAAATAAATATGATATGGAGATAAAATAGGATAAAGACAGAAGTAATGGTCTGCTCAAAAGTCCCAGAAATTGTGTCCATTAAATTAGATAATCACGCCCTGAAGCAAGTTAAAATGTTCAAATATCTTGGAAGCATTATATCAGAAGATGGAAAAGATAGACTGGATATAAAGCGCCAAAACAGAGAAGCTAAGGGTATGTTCATCAGTTACAGGCAGCTTCTTTCCTCGAATAGTCTATCGTTGGAAATAAGAAAGAGACTAATAAAGAGTATAGGTATAGAGCATTTGGAGTATAGCTCTCTATGGGTCTGAAACGTGGACTATTGGTAAGGCTGAGGAAAAGACTCTAAATGCTTTTGAAGTGTGGTGTTGGAGGCGAATGCTCAAAATAAAATGGACTGACAGAGTTACGAATGAAGAGGTATTCCAGAGGGCGGTGGAAAAGAGATCTCTTCTGAATTTTCTCAGGTTCAGACGACATTCTTGGATTGGACACATAATAAGACACGACGCATTCACGTCAAGTATTCTAGAAGGTTCAGTTGATGGACAAAGGGGTCGTGGCAGACCCCGGCTACAGTATTTAAGAAAAATGACGAAGAATCTGGGTTCTATAAACTATATACAATGGAAGAGAGTAGCAATGGACAGATTTAGATGGAAGGCTGCCAACCAATCAAATGATTGAGCTGTAAGAAGAAGATGAAAACATTCATGTCGAGAACAAATAAAGTGTCTGCAACAAAAATATCAAAAACTTATTTACATTACTTAATCAGAAAAAGCTTATGCTTCCTCCATGATAATCATCCAAGGTATAAATGAGTATTATAGTATTATATCATTACCTATCATATTATATTCTAATTGCGATAATAATAGTAATATTATTAATAGGAATACCAGTTGCCGAATTATTGGAATGCGTTGCTTACCTTTCCAAGAGTGACAAGGATGGCATTGACAGGAGTGAGTTTGATGGTCCTGCCTCTGCGCCAGTTGCTGTCAGTGGGCTGCGTGAACAGCAGTCTGCTTTCCACTGTGAAGCGAACCTCGTCGTGGTTCCACTCCAGGACGTCAACTGCGATCTACAATTTAACAACAATAAATATTCACATTTAGAGTTTCCATTGGAATAGTAGAGTCTTGTGATCAGATCAAAGATAGAAGATAAAATCATCAAAAAGTGCAATAAGCAATATTTTTATTCGAATGATTTGTTGGGAGAGGTCTTCTGATCAGATAGTATTTGATGAAAGGAGTCTTGAGAACTAGTGATTTAGAATTTCCTGGAGAAGTCTTGAGATGTAGTCATGTTTGCTGTTTGGAATCTTTCAGATCAAATAATCCTGATTTCCGTTAATTCTGATGATTTCTTCCAATCATAAATTTTATTTTAGATAAATTTTGCTCTTGTATATTATTAATGGAAGAGGTTGTCCAGAATTTTCTTGGAGAAGTCTTGAGATGTAGTCATAACTTAATTTGCTGTTTGGAATCTTACAGATCAAATCAAATAATCCTGATTTTCGTTAATTCTGATGATTTCTTCCAATCATAAATTTGATTTTAGATAAATTTGATCTAGTATATTATTAATGGAAGAGGTTGTCTAGTATTCTGGAACCCCTGGATCAAAATAAATGAAATAGAATTAGAGGGTGTAGAAGTCTTCAGAGTATAATAGAATATTTTTCCATTTTCATCACTACACAAAAAATAACATACATTTGTCAATTTGGAAGAGTATTACAATAACAGTACAGTCAATGGTGAACATTCTTAAAAATATATATGAATTTCATTCAAATGTGTGAGTTATTATCAAATAATAGCCTACACAAATTTTGTGTTCAGTGTTTAATATAGTTTACTGTTATGAAACAGTACAAGTGTTGAAAAATCATGATAAAAAGTTATTTCACTCGATTGAATGTGATCACCTACTGGTAGGTTCTCAGATAGAGTAGAATTTTATTTTGACTGACCGATAAGATCTGTATAAATAATCGGAAAACATTTTGACATCTTGAATGGATGCAAACATAAATTCTTAAGATTTTTAAATTTATTTCTCATTTTACAATGAGTCTCTCTATAATGATCTCTATAATAAATTACTGTCGAACAAATTTATTTGGTCATTGTTATACCAATTCATTCTTACATAATAATAAATATAAATTGAATTTCCAATCCCACCAAGAAACTTCTATAGTCCACAACAAACCAATATAAATTAATTCAAAAGTCAGAATACAAAGTGAACTCAAATTTATCAATTCAATGCAAAACAAGTGAACGCAAAACCACTGAAAACGTCACAAAACATTTTAATTCAACAAAACTCATCACCATAGCCAAAAAATTAATGATTACTTATAATGTAGATCCTAGGTAACAAGAGTAGATTTCCTACAGAAATTGTGAAATGAATCTCTTACTTTTCTTAATTTGATGTTGATCATATCATTCTCACTGCTCGACCTTCGGCCATTCATTATTGATATCCTGCGCCACAGTTTTGTTGTACTGATGTCCTTTGCCAACTGGAAAAAGGAGAAACATATGAATAGTTAAACAGTTATTTAAATCAGCTAAATCTATAATAAAAATTAACTTTTCGAATCTCAGCAATTCTTTGTGTTGATATTTTCGAAGAAATCCACTGATCCTATTACTGAAATAATTATGTAAATTTAAAGTAAGTGATAATTATTCATTTTTATTATTATCATTTCAATAATTATGATAATTTTCAATAAGGAACTGGAATGAAGTTCATTTGGTTTATTCAATAAACTTCTTCATTTCAAACTCTGATGCATAGTTAGAGAAAATCATCAAGATTTTGCAAATTATTCAAGAGATTCAACAAGATGGGCTATTTTTTATTTAGCCTTTCGTGTCTCGAATTCTTTGATAAAGCTGTTTACATTTTATTATGAAGAACTATGTATACGGTAATCTTCTACGTCTTTTCACATTTAGTGTTATAAAAATCGAATAATACTTTTCATATAATATTTTACATAAGATTTTGTATATTGATAGATATTTCACGTGAAGACTGTAAAATAATTTTTATAGGCCTGGATTGTTGCAGAGGTCATCAGGCTGAATAGTTCAGATTTTTGAGCAGGTAACCTAATTTCAGTAATAGCTTATAGAGTGCCACTGAATAATTCTGATATGATAGATAATTATGACTATCTATATATATAAAAGCGGAATGGCACTCACTCACTGACTGATTGACTGACTCACTCACTCACTCACTCACTCACTCACTCACTCGCATAACTAAAAATCTACCGGACCAAAAACGTTCAAATTTGGTAGGTATGTTCAGTTGGCCCTTTAGAGGCGCACTAAGAAATCTTTTGGCAATATTTTGACTCTAAGGGTTGTTTTTAAGGGTTTAAAGTTCGTCTTTTAGCATGTATATTCTTCTTCTCTCAATCTCTTAATTATAATTGAAATTTCCATATCATATGTTACTATAGAACTATAATCTAGATAGAGTACCTCTTCGAAACAGTTGTTAACTGGCAACTAAATAAATAATTTTGTCAGGTTGGCATTAAGTTGAGTTGACTTTGTTAGGTTGGCACCAAGTTGGAGATTTAAATGCATTTATCGCGGAAAAATTGATTGGGCACTGCTACTTCAATCCTGGGAATATTATATTTCTATCCGTAAGGCTCGCTTCGCTCGCCATATCCGTTTAGCCAGACGTTTAGTCTGGATCCCCGACTGGATTGTCCTAACATATGATAAAAATGCTCAAATGGAAAATGCAGGCGAGCGAAGCGAGCCTGCTGATCTCATTCTTGGACGATCCAGTCGGGGGTCCAGGGGGCGGGCCCCCTGGCTAGACGGATATGGCGAGCGAAGCGAGCCTGACGGCTGGTTATTCAATAATTCTATTTTATTCTGCGATCATTGGAGAATATTTGATCATTGGATAAATATATTTTTTCAATCACATGTACATCATTCTACAATAGTTTATTATTTTTTCCAGTTTTATGCATAAATTCAAATACCAATAATTTGGCTACTAGGCTATGTACAACGACTGGAAAGTGTTACTAATCTTCCACTTGTTAGTTTTTAAATAATAAGAAACTCTTGCCAAATCATTATTGCTTTGTTACACCATCCTACATCAATAAGACAGTATTCATATTCAATTTCTCAGATTGCATTTCTATATTATACGTTTTTAACAAAGTTTCATTCAAATTTTGTGAGTTTAGTATGTTTTTTTCATTTATATAGATTTATTAAAATGCTTATTTGAATTTATTCAACATTCATACGTGTTTAATTCTCATAAAATATATAATTGCGATTTGTCACTTGTATTGAGAAGCCAAAATGTAAGGGTTTCATACATATTGAGTGGTTTTCTTATAAAGTTACACTTCATTCGTATAAAAATATACATAAAGTGTAGATTATAAAAAGTTCATGGATTGGACTTAATTGAGTACATGAATGATTACGCGAATAATACAAAGAGTACATAGCAGAGACTTTGTCTTTCTGATATCTGATATAGCCTATTTATGTAATAAAACAAAATAAAATCTTATAGCACCCTTTATTTTTTAAAAAAACTTTAAATAAAATCTTATAGCACCCTTTTTAAAAAAAAAAACTTTAAAAAATAAAGGGTGCTATAAGATTCTATTTTGTTTTATCAGTTTAAAAGTAGCCCATGTCAATCAGTGTCCTATTTATGTATTCTTGCAGACCATTTTAGAGAGCTTTTTCACAGCTCTAGCTCTCATACATCGTCACTAGAATTTTATCATCCCATGTGGAAATTGTAAAAATTGGAAATCAAACTGAAAGCTCACTGAGTTCATATGCTCGAGGTGCAGTTCGATGTTCTGTTGGGCGTCTTTGAGCATTTCACGACCCACGTGGTGCGAGGGAGTCACCTTGTACAGACGCGCCAGCAGAAGCGGGTACTTGGTCACGCGCTGTACTGGAACCTGTACCAAGCAAATAAACAATCTAAGTTATCAATTAAATTATATACAATCAGAATTATCAATTATTCTTTTTCAGCTTCAATCATTTGATTGGTAGGCAGCTTTCCATCGTTTCCTGTCCAGAGCTGTATTTTTCAGTTGGATGTATCTCATAAAATTTCCAAAAAATACACAAAAATTACCTAAAATTTTTGTGAAAAAAGGCCAAAGAATATTACATTATAATATAATTAATGAATATTTAATTATTATTATACTACGTAGTATAAAGTACTTTATTTATTTAACAATAATATTATGTTGTGAGATTTATAGTTAATATGTTGAATGAAAAAGACTAAGAAATTGTCAAAAAACTTCTCAAAACACAACATCAACTTCTCAACTACACAAAAAGTTAATATGTTGATTGATCATAGATGTTATAGTTGAATATTGATATTGCAAGTTATATAAATATTGAAAAATAGAGTCTAGTCTACTGCATATCAATGAAAATTTTGTAGCTCTGGATCCCTAGATCTTCGGTAACTTCCTTATAAACACTCAAAATTATGCATGGTTTGAATATTATTAGAAGAAAAAACATTATAATTTATCTAGAACTGCTGCCATGTATCTCGCATCAATTATCAATAAAATTACAATTTACAAACTGAATTATTAATAATACACACTCGAAATTATTCACAGTTGAAGTAGTATTGGGAAAACCGTTATAATTTTATCTGGAACTACTACCATATATTTATCTCACATTATGATTGCTTGCATCTTTCTAATTAAACTCAAATAAATTGAATTAATACTTTGATGTTTTACAATATACAAAATAAGTTAATGTATATTATACAAATAACATTATATAGAAGAATAGAATTTCGCAAGAATGAAGTAAAAATCACACATAGAGTCTGCGTCAAAACCCTCTCCTGATGGCAACCCTGTATAGAAAATGAAAATTTCACGTTGAAAGTATTGATATACCACAGCAACTTTCAAAATACTATAGGCATTAATGGAAATACAGTAGAACTCCAATTATCCGAACTCCGACTATCTGAACCGCCGAATCACTTTCAGAAAAAAATTTGTCTAAAAAAAGTCCAAGTGCGCTATTATTCTTCCCCCCGCGAAGCCAGTGTTTGCGCGTTCGCTCACTATTGTCCTTCCCTCCGAGAAGTCGGTGTAGTAGAACATGTGAAAATATAATGTTTCTTTCATTTAGTTCAATAAAAAAATAGTGCAATATCAAAACGTAGCTTTTTTCTCTCCAAAGGCAATTTAAAAAAAAAGAACTCCGATTATCAAATTATCAAAATATTTGATTATCCGAATGGGTCCTGGTCCCCATTAATTCGGATAATTGGAGTTCTACAGTATTATATCGTGGCTTTGAGTGTTTTTCAAAAGTATTTAACTAGTGATCAAAGCTAGTAGGCTACTTGATTATGATTACCCGTCTAGTAGTAACTAGTAATTAAATATTTGTTACCATCAGGAAAGAGTTGAGGTTCATGCGCCTGAGCACAGTGTTTTCCATTTGCGACACTCTCAAAAATATTCGGAGCAGCTCCTTCTCTTTCTCAAGATTTGTTAACAGCATCGAAGCAGCTCCCTGGAATATAGCAAATTGTCACAATTAACAATTTGTTTATAACAAATCATCAGGGATGTGATGACGAATTTATAAAATTCACCTATCATTTTCAAAAATATGATAATTATTTAGAGTACCTACACATAACACTACTACTACACATAAGACATTCATATAAGATTCAGAGAAGAAGACTACAGTCTTAACCCAACTCGATATTGTATAAATTAAATTTGTTGAATAAGTAATTATCATACCATGATGTATATAAGATAATGCAATATGCAAACTAATGTATATTATAGCAGAATATAGAAGAATAAAATTTTGCGAGAATGAATAAAAATCACTCACAGAGTTTGCATCAAAACCCTATAATGCAATAATATAGAAAAATAGAAATAAGTAAACGTTATTTGACTATTTGATAGAAGTGAAATAAGTATAACAGTACCTAGAGTTTCCTCATATCTTTGCAGTTTGCAAAGATGAATAAGAAAAATTGTTACTTGAATAGTCACTTTAACAAAATAATTGATAAATCATCGATACTGTTATGTAAAATATGTCACTTCATATGCGACTGTCGGTCTCTGTAACTACTTTTTAGCGCTAGTTTTGTAATCAATTTCATATCACCATCTCAAACAGGTTTAGTACCTCGAGATGCAAATACTCACTTGGCATTGCATTCTATTTTGTAATAGTTTTTTTTCATGTTGTAAAATTTGTATTGCTTTTATTATGTATTTCTAAGATGTTGTAATTTTATATTTCTGCCAATAAAACATTTTCATTTTTTCAATAAGATGAAGCAATAAATAAATGGAAAAATCTTCCTCCTGTAATAAAACAATAAACATTCACACTTGAAATACAAATCTAGATTTAAAACCAAACAAACATTAAAAATGCATTTTTCAGGTAGCCTATTTAAAAAGACACAGAAAAAGATAGGCTAAATCTCAACCTTTTCTGTATCTCCTCATAGCATACTCAATTCATGTAGGCTACTTAATTGGAAATCACACGAAATCAATTTTATAAATCGTATGAATTATCAATTCCATTCAATAATAATTAAAAAAATGGAGTTCTCAAGTTAATGGATAGAAATAGATGAGTCTCAAAAAATACATTAAAAAAGATCAAGCCAAATATCAAATGAATATTTTCTTGTGGAATAGAGCCTCATGTTACAAATTAATTTTTCTTATTCCTTGGCTCTACATTGAACCATTGAATATCAGAATGGTTTTTATTCATTTATATATTTGAATTTCATTTTTGATGGCGAAAGGATAGAGTTCCATAATTATTGTCCTACCAACACAAAAAATGATGAATAACACTATACAATGCAGCTATCATAAGGTAATAAGTCAAGTAAAATATAAGTAATGTAATAGATTAGACCTGAAGAAAAGAGGGAATATGAAAGTAGGCTAGATAGAAAATCCAGGTGAAAAATAAGAAATAAGCAGGTGAATTGAATAATACCCACCTGTCTAGTACAGTAGGACTCAAATGCATGCAGCATTGGTGTAGCATCAAGGAACAGGCGGCCAATATTGACAGTCAGCAAATCCTCGTCACCCTGGTCCAGAGCGATCTCCAACGCGTCCCTCAGTTTTTCTGCCAGCACAGCATTATGCTCTAGCAGCTCCGCCGTGTTCAGAAAGATGGCCGACAATTGCTCCTTTGGAAAGAGAAAAAAAGAGAAGTTGATAGATACATCATGCTATATAGTTGATATGCTTCACTTTTCCTCACAGGGCCACTTCTACTACAACAAATATTGAAGTGAAATAAAACCCTCAAGTACCCGTTTTTATGTTATATTAATTCACAACATGTTTCAACTAATTAAAGCACTTTTTTAAGTGCAAATAAAATAAAATACAGCAAACATATAACGTTAAATAACGGTTATATGTTTATATTATAAGAGTTTGAATGGTTCAATACCGAAATCGATGCTCATAAAATTTCCAAAAAATACACCGAAATTACCTAAAATTCTTGTAAAAATGGCCAAAGAATATTAAATTATAATATAATTAATTTTTTTAATTAATTTATAATAAATATTTAATTATTATTATACTACTTTATTTATTTATTAATAATATTATGTTGTGAGATTTATTATAGTTAATATGTTGAATGAAAAAGACTAAGAAATTGTCAAAAAACTTCTCAAAACACAACATCAACTTCTCAACTACACAAAAAGTTAATATGTTGATTGATCATAGATGTTATAGTTGAATATTGATATTGCAAGTTATATAAATATTGAAAAATAGAGTCTAGTCTACTGCATATCAATGAATAATTGATAGGTATGTCACAGAACCGTTACAACATAGACAATGTCAAAAAAAATCCAGTTGAAAAAAGAACAGTAAATTTTTATAACATTTTATTAAAATGTGCTATTGATGTTGTCCATTCTTTATATGATTGTGTAATATGGAGGCCCAGATCCACCATAATATATTTGCAATAAGACCACTGTGGGCTCTTGGAAAATTGGATATGTGGCTTGTTGAACATCCTCTCATAATGAAAATATTGAGAAATTTTTTGAACTTGAAACATTCATTTGAACCTGTAATACTTATTCACTTTGTGAATAAGTATGATCTATGTAGATTCATCCTATATAATATGAGTAATATTTTAGACTAGTTTCTCTTTTTCTCCATTAATTTGTCAATACATGTGTAGACCTACTTTTAGATGGCAATAGAAAATAAATAATTGATTTGAATGATACAGGTCCATGACAATGAATAATATTTGATTAATTTTGAATTTTTTATTAGAATGTGGACATATCTATGTGGATATATAAATTCCAATATCTATTGGAAGATTACAACTATCACAATGTACTTATTAATTGCCCACTGTACTATGGCCACTGTATATGGCCCACTGTAGATACTATTTTAAGTATTTATCGGCTGATAATTATATCTATTTCTATTTCTAATTTGATCAATGCTTCCCATACAATTAATGATAACAGTTGAAAGATGTAAATATTTATGTATTCAAGTATTCATTTGTGTAGATATTAGCGTCACCCCTACCTGTGTTAGCAGCCCGGCGACCAGCATTGGTTTGTAGAATTCGTCAAGAGTGATTCGCAGGTCGCGGCCATACTTTTCCTCCGTTTCGACAATTTCAGTGATGATTTCCCGTCGCTCCGTGCGCCGTTTGGCACACTTGCGACACACAAGCGGGGCGAACATCAGGCCACTGCAACAAAATTCAAACATAATTATTTGTAATCCTTTAAAAATACAATGAAATAATAGACTACAATAAAAAAAAACAATTTCGTTGATCAATTAATTAAATTGTTTACAAATTATTAACTTGAGGAAAGGCACAGCATATCAAATATTACATTTGATTGGTGAAATGGTGACCGATTGAATTTTAGTTGGTGAATTATTATTGACCCTGATATCATATTTGTTTATGAGAATCGTTTTAATGCTGAGCATGGATATAATAATAGACGAGAAGTACCTAACCTGATCGTTCAGTCTCATAGGCTCACTCTATGAGGGAAAACCCTAGATTGATAGGTGTGGAATTGTTGAATAGGCTACCTAATAATTTGAACAATATAAATAGAAATAATAAATCTCTTTCCTGTATAGGGCTACTTGTAATATGAATATAAAGAAAATAAAAATCTCAGTACCCTTTTTTTAAAAATTTTATCACAACATGTTTCGGTCATCTATGCCATTTTCAAGTGATATGAATTAAATAAATAAATACTACTCAAATGTAAATAAATACTACTTTATGTTGTGATAAAATATTTAAAAAAAGGGTACTGAGATTTCTATTTTCTTTATATTCAGAAATATTAAACTATATAATTAGGACTGCTACTTTGAGAAGAGATTTCTACAGGTTCCTATCAAGCTGCGAGAAGAGGTTTGTAGAATTTGAAATGACAACTACTGTTCATTACACATCAATAGTAAGGTTTGAATTTTGAGTTTTGATTTGGTTTGACAGATTACAGTTTTATTAATATTAACAGAATACATGTAGGCTATAGACTCAAGGATGTTTGACTGTGATAAACTCTGACGTTAATTCAGCTTCATAGAAATTTTGGCTTGTGTGGAATAAATGAATAGTCGATTCAATTCTATTACTATATGTAATATACTTATTTATACAATAAAGTATAATACGATTATGCTTTAAAACCATAGTATCTATGGAAAAAATCATGACTCTCAGGAAAAGGTTCAAGATGGAAAGGATTTTCAAATGTATTTTCATAGCATCTTTTCTCAACTATAATTTAAAGACTACAAATTATTTTTCAAAAGATGAAAACTAAATTTTTTTCTAGAAAGAAAGCCAACATATTAATAATTTTGTTACACATTACGTTTTCATCGTCATTGTAGCCCAAAGATTGTGTCCATGTAACAATCTAGATTAAACTTATCCACATTCAAATCTCGGAGGTGTTTACAGTAGTAGTAGTGAGTCCATTGCAAGGCTACTGAGCATAATGTGATAATAAGCTGTTGCGAAACCAAAACATTTGATTCACTCCAAACTGTCAGCATTCCTCATAAACAGCACTAAATGCTTCCCATTTAAACAATGCTGACAGTTCAAAGTTGATTTCTTGTAGCAAGATTTACTTCTCAATCTGTCAGCATTAGTCATAAACAACTTTTAATGCTTCCCTATTCAACCAATACTGACAGTTTGAGATGAATCACACTATAGAGGCACTCATTTTCATTATTATTTGGAGGCCTATGCTGTGTGATACAATGAATGCTCCTCAGGTGAAAGATATCTTTCACAGTTGGCCTGTAGACCGTTACCTTCCTCTATGCTCCGCACAGGTTTCGCTAGTCTGCTTGATGAATATCAGTCATGCACTCACTTAATCCTGGCTGATGGCTTTCCTCAATTCAAATCAGGTCTTAGATCAGAGCTTATATGGATACCTACAATGTGTGTTGTATTGATGATTTAATATTATTATATTATATTGTATTTTGGTAATTTAATTTATTTATATCAACTCACAATCATATCCCAGGTAGCACAGAAACGTTGAAATAACGTTAGAAACACGTAATACCTTAACGTTGAAAAGACGTTTAAATTCAACGTTGAAAACACGAAAAAATGTCCGCCGTTTCCACGTTATTTTCAACGTTGAATAATAGTTGAAAAAACATTGTAACAACCATTATTTTCAACTATAAATAGACGTTGAAAGCACGTCGTGACAACCATTATTTTCAACTATAAATAGACGTTGAAAGCACGTCGTGGCAACCATTATTTTCAACTATAAATAGACGTTGAATTAGCCATACTTTTGAACCGGTACCTTATCAATTACATGGTAATATTTCTAAAATCATTTGAAAAGAGATGAAAATACGAAATCATATTTCCATTTATTTACATATGATTTCATGTAACAGAAATATTACCGTGCAATGCGGTACATTGGTAAGGTGACATTAAAAACACACAATAAAAACCATATTACTTCATCTCTTTTCTGTATAGGGCTACTTTTTATAGAACTAGAAAGAAAAATAAAAATCTCAGTACCCTTTTTGAATTATTTAATCACTATTTAAATGATTCAAAAAGGGTACTGAGATTTTTATTTTTCTTTCTATTTCCATATTACTTCAATTTTGATCCACAAAAATTAGTATGATAACAGTTTGTTTAAAAAACTGAGATGGTTACAACCAAATTACCATGGTAATTTAATATACTCTGCCAAGCTCAAAAACATTTTATGTCTGTAAGAAACATACCTAACTTAAAACTATTATTTCAAGAATTCAGCAGTTGTTTAAAAATCTTGAATTTTTAGTATGATAATTTCATCTGTGGTGAGTAAAAATAGCTCAATTCTTTCTAGCAAATAATATAGATCATCTAAATTTTTACTTGACATTTATGCCAGGTTTAAACTATGCCAATTGGCAAAACAATAATAATTGTCTTCTTAAACCGTCAGCTGATGTTGTCAATTAGTTTTTATTTAGCCATGCCTAGATGATGGTTTTAGAATTAAAAGATTCAATTGATAATTTACACCAGCTGTACATTTCAGAAGACAATATTATTGTCTTGTCAATTGGCATCGTATAAACCCCCCTACATTTTAGTTTTCAGGTATGATGATTGTTTGTGATTTATGTAATAGCCAAACAAATATTTTATTACAGTGTTTCAATAGAAAGGAACTTTCAAAATAACTTTCCACTTCCATTTCATAATACTTTAATATTTTATTAAATATTTGTGTAAAATAAATATAAATATAAACATAAATATTAATGTGTTTAAATATTTTATTTTATACCTTGATATTTTTAATTACCGACAAAATTAGATTGTTTTTTTTCTCCACTGAAAATACTCATATACTGTCCCATATTTTAGCCAATCCTTAATAGCGTCTTCAATTTGGGTCTTAATGCCCACAGTCGACCCACAAGATTGTTTAATATACTCTGCCAAGCTCAAAAACATTTTATGTCTGTAAGAAACATACCTAACTTAAAACTATTATTTCAAGAATTCAGCAGTTGTTTAAAAATCTTGAATTTTTAGTATGATAATTTCATCTGTGGTGAGTAAAAATAGCTCAATTCTTTCTAGCAAATAATATAGATCATCTAAATTTTTACTTGACATTTATGCCAGGTTTAAACTATGCCAATTGGCAAAACAATAATAATTGTCTTCTTAAACCGTCAGCTGATGTTGTCAATTAGTTTTTATTTAGCCATGCCTAGATGATGGTTTTAGAATTAAAAGATTCAATTGATAATTTACACCAGCTGTACATTTCAGAAGACAATATTATTGTCTTGTCAATTGGCATCGTATAAACCCCCCTACATTTTAGTTTTCAGGTATGATGATTGTTTGTGATTTATGTAATAGCCAAACAAATATTTTATTACAGTGTTTCAATAGAAAGGAACTTTCAAAATAACTTTCCACTTTCATTTCATAATACTTTAATATTTTATTAAATATTTGTGTAAAATAAATATAAATATAAACATAAATATTAATGTGTTTAAATATTTTATTTTATACCTTGATATTTTTAATTACCGACAAAATTAGATTGTTTTTTTTCTCCACTGAAAATACTCATATACTGTCCCATATTTTAGCCAATCCTTAATAGCGTCTTCAATTTGGGTCTTAATGCCCACAGTCGACCCACAAGATTGTTTGATAGAATCTGAAACATAAGGTAATATAAATTTTAATGAGAAATTCTATAAATATGAAGGCAGATGAAATTTTGCCACCACATAGGAGTTATTATTTGATACAGGTGTTGCATGGTTAAAAGAGACAAAAGGGATAAAGGGACAAGTACAAAAATTTTTTTCAAGTGCACATCTAATATTTTGTTATACACATTGATATTTTGAATCACAAGGCGAGGTGATGACTGTTTTTTAGATATTCGTTCAAACATTCAAATTGACTAAGAATAAAGTAAGAATATTGGGTTTCCAAATTTTGTAGCATAGACGAATTTTAACTTGAAATACTCCTCTTTCATTAGGCCTATAGAACTAAATAAGGCTCTATATAAAAACGGTAAAAAAGTTACTTTTTAGATTTATGAGTAAAATGTAATAGTTACTGTAGGTACATACTTAGTTTTATGAAAAAAAAACAGTTGTATGCCGATATTTTAACCATTTTTTATTGGCCTACTAAATTTTGTAAACCTAGACCAAAAGTTAAAATCACAATGAAATTAATCAAAAATATCCTTGACATATGAGTTGTAGACATTCATAAATTAATTGGAAATTAAATTTTAAAATGAACAAGTTTAAGCTAAATTTCGTCACCATGGAATGACGATATTTGGAAAATGTTAATATTTATGAGGTGAACTCCGGGCACCCGTTTTTAATTTTTTGGATCACCGAGTTAATTATTGGTACTGAACTTGTTAAAAGCAATCACTTTGATGTTAGCCTACATAGACAATTTATTAGTGCCATAGCAACAGACTTCCATTGTTTGCAGGTTAAATTGGGTTATGTTTTAAAAATTTATATTTTTCATTATATTATTAAGTTTCATTCAATTTCTCAACACAAGCAGTCCTGTGACAAAAACAATACATAGATAGCATAATGAAAATATTTGTGTAGAAATCAAAGTAATTGTAATTTATTTGGAAGTTAAGTAGTAGGCTACATGTACAATACTTAAAACCAAGCTTATTGTATTATATTAATTTTTAATATATTAAATTAGAGCCCAGTTAACAAATATACCTAACCCTAACCTCGAATGTAAACAAGTGTAGGCTAAATAACACACAATATTTGTTTTCAAGTTTAGACAATAAATCACCAAACAATCTCATTTTTTAAATAAAAATAATAAATTAAAGAAACTTACCAAGTCAAAGTGGAATGGGTAGACACTTCTAAAAGAGTTCACAGCTTTCATCAACGTGATGAAAATAATTTCTAACATGAAATGGCGTCGATCGGTCGTTGACGAAAGTTGCTAGATCCGTTTTTGTAAGGACTACATACTGTAGCGCTGTGAGTGGTGGAATTGGAAGCTCGTTTTCAACGTGTTTTTAACGAGAGATCAACCGTTGAAAACAATGTTGTATTTAAAACGTTGAAAAATTCAACCGCTAACGGTTATTCGACCTCAACAACCAAATTTCAACGTTGGAAACACGTAGGTGTGCTACCTGGGTTGGGAGGGGATTTTTTTGTTGGGTGTGGCGAAAAAATAGCGTTTGCACCATGGGCAAAATGTATTTCCGGCTCTCAATTTTTTCTAGTCCTCGGCCACGGCCTCGGACTTAAAAACCGATTTCGAGCCGGAAATACTCTGTGTCATAACTCTGTGTTCCAAAACATAATAGAGGCTTATAAAACAATAAATTACCTCCGGTTTTTGGGTCCTCTTGCTCTCCCACTCTAGATATTAAGCTACACCCAACACTATATGATGTTATCACTTATAATCCACCTACTGTTATCTGAATCTTAGTTGTGTAATTTTAATCACACATATTGTAATTCATGGTAAATATAATACCATATAACTACTTATTGAATAATACTGCTTGCAGGAACTGTCCCCCAATCTCAGACGCATAGTCTTACTGGGGGAATTCCACTCAATCAATATGTTCTTTCTACTGTTTTTGTAAAAATGTGATTCTTATTTTGTTGAATATCGAATATAAATATGTACATGTATTGCATGCCAAGTGGAAATAAACGAATTGAATTGAATTGAATAGCCCCCAAATTTCCCCCCTATTGTTATAGTTCTTCATTGGCATTTATCATAATCATCATCATCCTCATCTTCTCTATCATCTCTCCATCAACATTTCATGTCAATTCTCACCTTCTTTTTCCAAATGGTTTCAAGTACATTTTTTCTAACGTTAGTTTACTAATATTTTTTTTAATATGAATTATTGTACCTATTTGAGTCTTACTGTTATGTTGAGGGAGCATGTTTGGGGTTTCAGCTGTTGTTTAGCTGAATTGTATGTGGATTAATAAATAACATGAAAATCTCATTCACTGGAGACTGTGTAGGTCTAGTTGTACTATAACTTTGCTTACGAATATTCATGTTTCCTGGCAATAAAATGCTATGAATGAATTGATTTATCCTGTATTGCTGACCTGTCAGTGACCTGGGTCTCGACCGGCTGCTGGCAGTCCTCGCAGCTGTGCTGCTGGTCCTCACGGATGCAGCTGACAGGCAGGTGCTGCCACCTGGTGCGGCTGCACTTGCTTGTCTCCGAACCAACGCCTGAGTCATTGCGCTCGATCTCCGCGCTGCTTTTGCGCACCTTCAACATCACAAATTCATGAACTAATTTGTAAAAAGGATGAGGATGATTATATAAATAATGCATTATACATGTAGGTCATAAGAACAAAGGCTGTACGACTGAAAGCCCATATCCGACACAAGTGATAAATCCAAAGCATTAGTACGCCTATCTAACTTCAGAAGAGTCATGGTCTCCATCAGTTCAGAGGAAACTATATGCTTCCCATTAAGAGCTCTATAACGGAACCAACAAATATGGGCCCTCATCTTTCCAGAAAGCTCCCATTTACTCAGGTGGGATACACTATTATTTGAGGACTAGAAAGGTTTGCTGACAGATAGATTTTTCATACCACAAAGAGATTATGTTAAGGGAGGGATCCTTGTTGATTTTATTTTGTCCTACGGTACAATTTTTTTATATGTTCTTGAAAATTCACATACTCTTTCAAGAGTCTCTGGTAGGATATTGCCACAGTAAATCAATAAAACTGGTTTTTCCTGTTGTTACAAAAAACAACAAATAATTCATTTTAGGTTAAGGTATTAGGTATTCATAATTCAGGTAAAGCGTATCATAATTTCATCTCCTACTCCCACAGGCGAACAAGAGTCATCTTATGCCAGTGGTTTTTTCACTTACCGTTTATTATTATTATTTCACTTTGGTTGGATTGTATTGTCATGTTGAGCTTTGTTTGATCTATATGTATATGTATTCATGAGTGTGGAATAAATAAATTTGAATTTGAATTTTTTAAGAAGATAATGGTGCGCTGAGACGGAATTAAGTCCAAATTGAAAATTTTTTGAGGCTACATTTGACCAGTGAATGAGTGTTAATTAATTAAATTGATCACAGGGTCAAAATAATATAATTAGCATTTAATATTCACTACAATCGCTTTGGAACATGATTTTATTGTATAATATTATGGTATATAATTTCAAATTATTTATTCATCCAATTAATTTATCCGTTAATAGAGAGACATGAATGGACTCCCCACCAACAGCAGGTCATGCGATTCTCTGTTATTCTTGCAACATATTTTATATTATATGTTACAAAAGTTATTGTGAGTGTGTGAGGGAGCAATCCTTGATCATTAGTCCAAACAAAGTCATTTTCGCAGCATTTTTGAACTGATGAACTACACAAATAAGTGCATACAAATACAAAAATATTATGATTTGATGAAAAAGGGCCAGATGTTATTCTCAAGTTTATCCTGAAGAAATTCATACATGAATAATGATGGGATGAATTCTGTGTATTTCTCAGTTTCATACAATTTGATACAAACATTAATTATGCAAGCACAAACAAGCACCTGTGAATTATTCAAATCTGAATTCAAATTCATGTTTGTTACAAATTAGTTAATGGAAGTTTTTGATATATTTTTGAAAATCTCATTATGAATAATGATTGATTCTATACTATAATCCAAATGCCAAATGTCCAAAGCCGTTTGCACAGCTTCGCCTTGCATAAGAGTCTTTTTGATAGCTTACCAGGTCGGAGGAGATGGAAGCGGTGTCAGGGGGTCCCCCCACCCCTATGCAGGAGTCCTCACTGGAGTCACTAGCGTTACTCAGCTGACTGATGCCACTGCTCAGGTCCAGCGAGTTGACGCGCGAGTGAAGCGAGCCTACTGGTGAAGGAGAGGGTGACACTACTTCTCTCTCTACTGCAAATCAAAATGAAAATTATTTGAAAAAAATTGAACACAATGAAACAAATATACATGATTGAAAGAATAAGATGTTGATGTTGTCAATACCACTAATAAATAATAATAAATAAATAAAGGCTTTTATTGAACGAAATTCATTACATTTTAGAACATAATCAAGTAAATGTTAATACATTTTTATTGTGAGCATTTTCTCCTTGGCTGAGTGCCGTCAGGAGGTGTTGGCAAGCTATTTATAAATGAATATCAATATTATTTATATATTTTTCAAATAGACAATATATACAAAAAATAAAAATGGAAAATATGAAATTGTCAATACCACTATATTTGTTCAAAGTCAATTTAAATTACAGAACCAGGTTTCATGGCAACACCTGCCACATCTTCAGCTGAACTGATTCTTATTGTTTCAATCACGGAAAAATACCAACTATCCTCCCATAAAATCAAATTATCGAAATATATATATGAAAAAATAAAATTTAAATTCTATGCCACAGGTAACAAGAATGAAATAGATCTATAGTATTATAAAGGCTAGAACTAATTTCTAAGGCAGGAACAGCAAATGCAAATGTTCCAATTCCATTTGGAAATGTAATTCCATTTTCAATTGAATTCAACATTGCACGACAATATCTGAGCTTTTATATCCCAATGATATAATTCTGAACTAATTTTCTACTTCAACTACATCATCAGCCTTCTCCTCAAGTATTTTTTAATCAATAATATGGATATTTTGCTACATCACCTTCACCACACCCAAAGTTCTGTCCCTACCCTACCCAACATGTTGATTATTGCATTATATAGAATACATATTTTCAAATAAAGTGTTTTTAATAGTGCTACTTGAAGTTGTTTCTATGTAAAAAAAAAAAACCGTTTGAGAAGGGTTTGAAAGTAAAACTTTTTATTTCTATAATAATTTCTTGATTTATAAAATAGGATTGAAGTATCCTTTTTTGAAATAATAAAATAATAGATTAAAAATAAATGGAAGATAATTTATTTGCATATCTTACAGTGCAAAAATGAACAATACTATCAGAAAAACATTTCCGAAATCAAATTTCAATGTAAATTTTAGATCTAGGAACAATGCATTTAATATGTTACAAAGGTTCTCAAAAACAAATGATCAAGATAGTTATAATTTGTATTTTCAATCTAATATTTTATTAATTTCAAAAAAGATACTATGATTCTAAATCAAAATAAGTAGCACTGAATTCATACATTTCAAGAAGATAATTTATTTATATAGTTTCATTTTATGGTAAACATACGTAGTGGAATTAAAAACAGGCGTAGTCCTTCCTATCCCTTATCCAATTTTTGATAAGTCCAAATTTTCAGGTTATTTCATGTCTAAGGTTTTTACACTCCAAGAATAATCCGGAATAAATCAATGATCAATCGATATAATAAGCTTACACCAACCAAATCTTCAATATTTCATTGTTACCTTCAGCTTCATCATCAGCCTCGACCTCCTCCTCCTCTTCCTCGTCCTCTTCCTCCTCAGTGCCCTCTCCTCCGCCTTTCACCCTCTCCTTGGCGCCGACCAGGTAGCTGAGGATGTCGTACTTGGTGGCACCCTCGAAGATGGATCGCAGGGGCGGAGGAGGTGACAGTGGAAGCGGTGGAGGGGTGTCCGAGATGGGGATCTCCTCGTAGATGGGGTCGCTGCGGGTCAGGGACTCGTAGTGGTGGCTGTCGTCGAACAGGGTTTGCACTTCCACCTGCAACAAAAATAAGGATTATTATACAGATGGAAATGGATGAGAAATTGTATTGTTCAAATGTCAATGAATATTAAATTATTTTCAACGAACTCTTACCGAATTTCCTTGTAGCTGTTCACCCAGTTGTAATAGTTGCATAGGCTGTTCACCTATTTGAAATAGCAGAAGTTTTACTTTGAGGTGATTGACTGCATATAATAAGGATTATTATTATGTTTATTATGATTGATAATAAGAAAGAAACATTGAAATAGTCAAGAAAGTGATAGTCCATCTCCAATAACCAGTCTTCCTCGCACACTTTAGAGGACGTCTGCCCTGCCGGCTAGTGCAAACCAGATTACGAGAGAAACATCGTGCATTTTGGCTATATTCACCCTTGCGCTACTGTAATCTCAACTTTTTACTCGTCACACAACGATGAACATCTACGTTTATTGATGCATTGCTGAATTTTCTGTTTGTGAATGGAAATTTTTCATTTAAGTTGTTATTGTGAGAGTGATATAGCCTAAAAATAGCAAGACGCTGTAGTTATGTATAGAAATTTTGCTTCAATAGAAATCAATAATTGACATTCTGATATAAATCAGTTATTATTAAATAGAAATAGAAACATTCAATCCATTTATGGGAGAATAAGTTTCATTGAGAAATGATACAAAGAAAAATATTATTCCAGATATCACTGTTAATTACTTAATGAATAACAACTATGAAATGCAAGACCAATTGTGACATTTCAAATGGCTTCAATATTATTTCATATAATATAAGATCAAGAATTGATAAATAAATGAATAAAATATCAATTATTGAATAGAAGAAGGAAATGATGCGCAGATAAGATAATACATTGCTGACAAATTTAAAGACAAGAGAATAAAATAATTATTAATGAATGCATGATAGACTGCTTGATTGTTGATTATTACTGTTATCAATGCTTACTAGGACTTACTATACGTTTATTAATACCACTACTTGATGATTGTCGATTGAATCAATAATTATAATCACCTCATCATCCTGTTTATCCTGTTCACTGGCATAGATGGGCTGTTTCGCACTATCCTGGTCAATGAACACACTGTCATCATCGACGCAGGGAGCATCACTGTGACACGGGCTGTCGGGACAGGAAGACCGGTTCACATCGCTGCCACTTCCGTCACCCGCCGACCGCCGGCTGTCGACTCCCTCGTTGGAGGAAGCGCCTCTGTACGCCTGTGAACTGTCCTTCTTGTGGAAATGGTCTGGTTGGTTGGGCGGGAAGGAACTGTGTAGTTTTGACAGGCCGCATACGTGTGGTACCAGGTTTTTCCTGACCGCTTCTACTGGGTCAACCTGTAGAATGATAAAGAAAATTTTGAATGGAATTTAAACTTATTTCTTGTGAAAATATGAAGAATGATAAGAGTTTGTCATTGAATAGAGTCGATGCAAATCGAATCTATCTCACAAGAATTCATTTAGAAATCAAACTACATCTAAATTCATTCATCATATTCCGTTGTTCATATATAAGCTACTCAATGATTGAGAGTAAAACAAGAAGTTTGATCTATAATTGTTTCTCTCAAAAATTACAATAAATAGTAAACATCAAATACATTTAGTATTCAAGTGAATGATCTTAATTCATGCCATAGTAATACAATATTTATTTGACATTCTAGTCACTCTCTGAAATTTATTGGAATATACTGTATATCTTTAAGATTTAAAAATTTTTTCCTCTTTATTGTAAATTAATTCATCTTTATTCAGGTTAATTCTCAGTTCAGTGATTCCCAATCACCACTCTATAACTATAGCCTATTTGCTCAATGATTTACATACTTTAATCATTATTGATATTACTTCTAAAACAAATTGGATAAAATTCCTTCTACATGATTCAGTTGAATTTTCTACATATTTATTCAAGGATTTGTATACTTCACTCGTAAATAGAATAACAGATATTACTTCCAAGGAATAATTGTATAAAATTTCTCCCACATGATTTAATTGAATATGTTATTTTTTCTATTTACGTGATAATAATGTGGAATATCTGTTCTATTCTTGGTTTTAAAGCATCAAAATTTGAAAATCTATTTTGTGAACATCTTTAAGAACTGAAACATTTTTGAAGTGAAGAACTACAAGACTCACCTATTCGGACTATGTGTAACCATATCTAAATTTGGGAGAGGAATAGCATAAAGTTACCTTATTTTTTCTCCTTATCATTTTGATGATGTACCTACTCATTGTTTCTCATTGACTTATGGTATGAATGAATGCATAAAGTTGAATTTTCTGCATGGAGTGTATTCTCCTGAATTCTGAATCACTAATTAAATTTAATGGGAATAAGCAGCTTACCTTCAACCTAATAAGCTCATTCATCTCCTCCTCAGCCACTATGTCGATGGTAGACGTCCTTCTATTGGATGGTGAACTGTCGCCCCTCCCCTCCGTTCTTGCATTTGGATTGGTAACATTTTTCTCAGACAAACTCGAAGTATCTAACACAAACACAGTACTCCTATGCTCGGCACTACTACTGTTATTTAATTTGCTAGTATTGTTACTAGAATTGTTACTAGTATGATTACTAGTATTTCCACTACCACCAACACTAATAGTCACTTTGTTGTTAGTTGATAACACCGGGGATGAATTGGATTTGGCATGAATTTCGGCCAAGGTTTGATAAACAGGATAGGGGGTTGAGTAATTACTACATTCTCCAATCATAACCGAGGTTCGATTGCTAGTTGCAGGTGATTTCAACTGATCACTGCCTGTTATCATAATTGATGTTTTTCTGGGTGGTGTTGTAGGGTCAGTTCTTGAATTTAAATGATTTGATGACGTTGAATCGTTTCTCATTGAGTTTGAATGATTTGATGACATGGAATCATTTCTCATCATTGAATTTGAATGAGAAGATGATGTTGAAGCAGTCCTTACCATTGAATTTGATGATGAGTTTGAATGAGTCGAATCGTGCCTATTCATTGAATTAGAATGAGCTAAATCATTTCTGATCAATGAATTTGAATGGTTCGATGACACTGAATCATCCCTACTCATTGGACTAGACGTTGATAGTCCATTACTTTTACTCATTGAATTCGAATCATACATTGAAACCCCATCACTTTTACCCGTATGAGACGCACTAGGAGATACAGTCACAATGGTACACTCCTGAGCGTCATGATCATCAACGTCATTCTCAACACTATCCCTCCTTATTTGTTTTGATATGTCTATGTTGCTGTAATAGATATCATCATCAGTATCTCTCATAGTGCTGCCAACTGTTGAATCAGAATCAGCAGAAGATACAGTCAGTCTTACCAATGCTTCAGATCTGAATTTCAGGGAAGGTACTGGGGAACGCGAGGATGATATTTTGTGGGTGTCATCTTGATTTGATGATTCTTTTTTACTTTGTGTTGAAATTATATCAGATTCTTTGCTTCTCAGGTACTTCCCATCTCTATCAACCCCTCTACTTCCGCCTTCTTCCGGGATTTCAGTCTTACCAACATCTCCACCCTCCACGAACCTCTCTTTAATCTCAGTCTTATTGTTGCCAACCAGTCGATGGTTGATGTGTTCTATCTCCTCTTTCGTGAAGGGGAATATTTGTCTCGGAGGCGGAGGTGGTGGAGGAGGTGGAGGCGGAGGTGGAGGAGGAGGCTCCTTAGGCCTCGGCCGGCCGGGACTGACTTTTCGTTTGCTCAAATTTCTCGCGTTTCCGTTGACCGGTAGGTAGTTGTAGCCGAATTCGCTGTTATCGAAGCTGGCTCGGTGTTGTTTTTTGTAGTCGACAGATGGCGTTAGTAGCAGTCCGCCGTTTTCGACGAACTGGACATTGCGCGAGTCGGGCCGACTGTGTCGTACGGTCAGTCGCATTGTGTCGTTGAACTGATGTCGGCGGCTGACGACGTCGGCTGGTGATGTGATAGTTGGTGATGACGTCACGCACACTGTCGACGTTTTGTCGGTCGCTGTGACTACGGTGTAGACGGACGGGCGAGACGCGTTTCGTAGTATCTTGTCCTATAACAGAAAAAAAGACCAAATTTACATTCAATTTTGTCGGATTGATACAAAAGATACAAGATTTGAATTATACAACTCATGATACAAAAGATCAATCAGCTTGAATTATTTCTTGATGTTCAATAATCTATGGATATACGAATTATTTCAAGGTTTTTTGTCATAGAAACAAGGCCTCTGACATACACATAGGCTACTTTCTCCAAATTTCTTATAGTACTGTAGTCCTATACCGAATTCAAATATCTTTACCATGATACATAACATAGTTTTCGTTTTTCAAGATTTTTTAGAATATCATTAATTCAAGAAATTACTGGTGACATGATTCAATATTTACATGGGCTGCAAGTTTCTCAACATATTATTGTCAGAGCTCTTGTCATCCTTATTTCAAGATATTCAATGAGATTCTGAAGATTCTTATTATAAGAAGAATACTTCTGCCATATCAAGATGTTTTTATGATGATATTGATGTGAATGAAATTACAAGCTTACTGGAAATAATGTGTTACCGGTATTGAAAAGAGCAATTCCAAAAAATAGAAAAACTCAATACTTCTGAGTATGAGACGCGTTTCGTCGTGTCTTGTCCTATAACAGAAAAAATATCAATTTCACATTCAATTTTGTCGAATTGATGCAAAAGATACATTATTTGAATGATACAACTGATTACAACTCCACTGCCATCTGAGTACAACTAATTATGAGTACAATATTCTACTACGTTGTTTCAGACTAGATTTAGCTTCAGAGGATTAACTGTGCAAACTCTTTAATAGTTGTAAAAAAATACATCAATCTTGTTCAAGTCAAATTTGTTTTTCCAAACTTCAAACAACGGATAGCAATCCTTTCTAATTTCAGATCAAATAAGTTCCCACAGACACTTTCAGCTGGCTTACATCATTCTGAGAATAGAATTTTGTTGAGAATCAGATCATATCAAAGATTCTATTGTGTAGTAAACGATCCGATAAGCACTCTCATGCTTTTACTTCCACTTCCATTGAATTTCAGTTCTTATCACAAGGAAGTAAGTCCCCGACCAGACTAGAGTGAGACTCACTTTGAATAATTGTCAGCAAGCCTTATGAATAGTATCAGAGCTTCCCATTTACCCTTTGCTGACAGATTGAAGTGGTTCTGACTGAAGTCGGCTATCTCTCATCCTCACGTTTCCACCTGATGTGAATAAGATTCTTAATTTTCTTCTGATTCATTGATAAATATCGGAGCACCGAGCTTCGCTGGTTATTTTTATTTATTGATAAACAGAACAAAATTCTCTAAAATGATCGTTTATATATTTCACAGCTGGCTATACGTCATCTTATGAATTTCGGGGATGCGATATTTTGATTTTTCACATACTCACGTTTTTACTGTCCACAGCTGTTTCAGCCAAGGATGAATTATCCTTTAAATGTCGTTCAGCGAGTTTTCTCAAGGATGAGACCTATTGCAATCGAATCTTTATATCATAGACCTTATATGTTCCAAATTTCGTGAAAGTCGTTAGAGCCATTTTCGAGATCCGTTAAACATAAATAGCCAGATATAAAAATAACCAGATATATAAATACAGAAATTGCTCGCTTAATATAATAGGATATTCTCTTCCAATATTTTTTTCATTATTCTTGGTAATCTCCTATTTTGATATGCTGATTGTTCTATGATAATTATATAATTTCAATAATTATTGGTTTATTCGTTCACTAGGATATTTTTATTTATTCAGATATATGAGGCACCTTAATGCATAGACCCACAGATAACCCAGTACTCGAATCTGTGGTATTAGGCTATTATCTCCAACACAATCATGTATTGAGGGTGGTCGTCGTTGTCTTCCTTCAAGGATTGGGCAATTTGCCTGTTCCGACTTCAAACTCACCATCACATCCATCTTTCACGGGGTCTGCCCTCACTTCTCTCAACCGGGTTATACAACATGACTGCCCTGAGAATCCTGTCAATCTCCATCATTTCAACATGATCTTTCCAGTTTTGCCGATTTTCTTCAATCTTCTGCCATATGGAGATTATGTTGAGATCGCTTCTTATATGGACATTATGAAGCCTATCTTCCCTTGTGCACCCCACCACTGCTCTTTGAAACCTCATTTCGGCAGCCTGTAACCTACTCCATTCTTTCTTCTTAGGTATCCAAGATTCAGAGCCATATAAGAGCGTTGGAATAGCCATAACCTTATAGAATTTAAGTTTTGTCTCTCTCCTGGTTCTGTTTCTCAAAGTCCTATTTATTGTTCCAGAGAGTGGTATTACTACTATTTCTCATCTCTGTGATTACTTTACTCCCATTACTTGGTAGAGAGTTAGTGGGAAGGATATTTTGAATATTCTTTCCGAAGAATGGACATTGATAAGTCCAAAGCTCCGCCAATTTATGTAGATGCATAACAATATTATCTATAGTTATCACAAATTGCTTTTTTCATATCATAAACAGTTCAATAATAATTTTCTTAGTCTATATTATGTAAATTAATCTATAATTTTGCTGTATTGTAAGCTATTGTATATAAGTATATAAGCCAGTATATATTGTTGTAATCTGCATGAATAAAGTACTCAATCAATCAATCAATTAATCACTTCCTTTCTCCCATTCACACATCCTCCTCTCATAAACTCTTCTTTTCTTTCTATCCTGTTCATCGTAGACTGTTCCTACTTTTCCCACTTCCTCTTCTTCAACATCATAATATGATTCATCATTATGATAATAATATAATTATTTATTTAATCTCATCAACCCGTTCCAGAACACAAAACAAATCCATCATCAGATGTTCTGCACTCACATTTCCAGCTATTTCTCTTGTCTTTACGTTCATCCTCTTCCTGCCTCACATATCCTCCTCTTACTCCTCCTCCTCCTCAACCACCACCCACTTCTCCACCATCTTCTTATCTTCTCTTCATAGATTTCCCATTTTCTACACTTTTTCTATCACAAACTTCTTATGATTTTCACCTTCCGATCACAGCATCATACAAACGAACGTTCGTGTCCGGAATCAAATCTAACAGAATATCCAGTCAGCCAAACTGCCGTCGGCTATTTGACCTTGACTTTCTAGTTACCGTTTCTCCTACCGCTCGCTGATAGCATACAGTAACTATATCTATATAATCAATGGTGATAGGCTGATACTGTGTCAGGTGCAATACAACTGCACTTATCACAACCCGTTTTCCACTGCCGCCAGCACACCTTGGAGCAGACAGCAAACATTTCGAAGCGAGCAGCACGAATCCGAGTCAGCAGTCCTGTACCCAGTGCATTACAGCAGAGATTATTTTTGTAGATATTATTATCAATATATGGAATTAGGTAGTATTTTTCCTCTATGATTACAGTCTCGATAAGACAAATCTTATTAAGATAAGAAGTCGAATCGTGGTAGAAGTCCAATCTCAAGGGAATGGTGACAAATTATTCATCTATTCAAATTATTCAGAGAGATAAGTTTCCTTTTATCCAGTGTTTTCTACCTCCGTTATTCGATACCTTCTTATAGATATAGAGGCTTCAGCCAAGTAAATTTGCCATTTTTTACGAGGATGATGCCAACATGAGCTTCACGCTTGTGCGTGGGTGATGAAACACGAATATATCGTGGACCTACCGTTTTAAGTGGGTTCCGATTCACCGGGAAGCTATTTTTCAACTCATAATTGGTATAACTGTATAATAATTATTTCAAATATCCAATTAAAGCTATATAAATAGGACTAAAGACTTCTGCTACTGATATTGACCAAAGAACTAATTAGTAGAAGGAAATTTGATGAATGATACTGTGCAAAAACTTCCCCGGCAAGGGAGAGGTACCGGGTTTGACTCTTGGTCTGATCGCGGTTTTCTACAAGGAGATAACCATAATATTATTGGATTTAAACGTCTTTCAAAATCGTCCAATATCGAATATAATTATTGAGGAAAGAAACGTCTTACGCATGTACGGAAACGCCTGAACCACTGAACTGATCAGCTTGAAATTTTGCATAGAGATTCTAAATTTACCAAGGATGGTTATAGGCCTTTTTCATCGTTATCAATCAATACATTCTCATTCAATAATTTAAGAAAATTTATCCAATTTGTGTTTTAAAGTTTGCGGAACTATGAAGCCCAACCAAACAGGGCATACCCCAAGTAACTTCTTAGCTTAGTTGATACCGCGCGCGGTTCATCAAAGACTCAAAGTTCATCAAGAATCGCGGTTCATAATGAATCAAAGGTTGCGTGTTCGAGACTTATAATTTTTTTTCTAGAGATGTTCAACTCTCATAAAGATTATCCGCGTAATTTTCTACAAAATAACGGATGATTATTCAATTTTGTGTGTATCCTGGACAAAATGAGATTGCATTATTACACTACATAAAACTTTCCTCGGTGTAAAGCTCGGGTCTAGCAGGTAACTCGTACCTGCTAGTATGTAATATTTCGAGCAAAATCTATTTTTGTTTCCACGTTGCTTGTCAAATAACTCTGAAAATGAAATATTTTTATTTAGAACTACAGTGTTCTGTAGTCTATTGCATGGGAGAAAGCACACCTTCGAGCAGCCAGCACACCTCGGAGCAGACAGCACAAATCCGAGCACCCAGTGCTCCCGGGAGAAAGTACTTTCTTTAGGTCGCGGTATTGCCTTATTAGCATAGTCGGCTTCCCCAGCTTGTAAACAAACCACTTGAGCCGAATTATTACACACAAACTGGTCGACTTTTACTCTCTACTCACGATGTACATACAACTCTATATATGTATAGTTCGATGGTACATGTATATAATATTATAGTACTCTGGGCTTGTAGGACAAGCTATGTAGTGTGGCCTGTATATATGTTACTTGTGAATATAGATTTATGGAGAACCTTTAGCGTGGATTGTACATATATGTATAGTTCTATAATCTATGTAACTAATTCTAGAACAGCCTCCACCCACCCACCTTGCCAATAATAAATTAGTAGCATAACAGTAGACTCTCACTTTCAAGTTCAAGCCACACCCGATGCAATCCGATAAGCGATATTGCTGAACTTTATTGGATGAAATTGAAAGGATTTTGTTCGTATTAAAGTGGATACGCTTTGGTAGCACTGTGTTGAATTAGAAAGGGATGAGATTTACAGATTATTAGTGGATGTTATCAGTATTTTTTAAGTTGAAGGATTGTTGTACAGCTTTTGTCAAAGATTGACGGAGATTACTGTAATTACCATAGATTTATTTTGAACTTTCAAAGGAATGAACTTTGAGAGATTGGATCTGTTTTGAGGTCTATGAATAAAAATTGAATTAAAATGACTTGCAAAGAGATAAAATCCATGGAGATCATGATTTTTAAATGTGATAATAATTCACTATCCCCATTTGTTTTCCAATGATATTCTTCAGTATAAAATAAGAACTTGCTCATTGAATAATAAATGAAGAAGTATAGAGAAATTTAGAAAGAATTCCCAATTCTCACAGCTCTAATGTGATTATGGAGGTTCTGATCTTCTCACAGCCAGTCTATATAAATAAATAGTTATTGTGATTTTGAGAGTAACATGCCTGGCTTATCAAATAAAACTTCGTCATTGACCAATTCATTTTTTTAATTTGTTTATTAGAGTAATGAGCTACAGTGAGTTTGCTGGTCAAATTCACTTGGAACTGTGAGCATTGGTTGAATAAGCACTTATGTTATTAATAATTCTGACAGTTTTAAGTTAATCTCACTATTTCTAGAATACGAGTGAGTGACAGGAGCACATCCGTCTAGACTTGAGATGACGTAGTATCAGTGTTAACCGCTGATGTGGCTTTCTCTTGGCAGTAAAGAAGAGTGAAAAAGAAGAATAGGAAGGAGAAGGAGAAGAAGGTGATGGAAAAGAGGAGAAAGAAGAAGAAAAAGAGGAAGAGATAGGAGAAGAATGAGAGGAAGGAGAAGAAAAAGAAAAAAGACAAAGAAGTAAAATAAGAAAGAGAAGATGAAGAAGAAGAAGAAGAAGAAGATGAGGAAGAAGACGAATTTTTTGAGTTGCAAAACTAGTACTTTAGCGGCAAAGTGGGAATGCCGAGAAAGGATAGCTGAAAGTAGGAGAACTGGAAGAAGAAAATCAGGTGTAAGAACCAAAGAAGAAGAAGAAGAAAAGGTAAAGCAGGAGATGAAAAAAAGAGGACTAGATCAGGCAGAATAGAAGATTAAGGTATAGAAGAGGAAAGATTAGTTCAGTACAGAGAAGAAGGTGGAAGATATTAGGATGAGGTAAAGAAAAATACGAATAGGATGAGAAGGGGAAGAAGATGATGATAATGGCCAATTATAAATTGAAGTAGGTAATATTTGGCAATATTGAATGATGGAGATTGAACAAAAGCGAATTATTGAACCATATTATTGTGTTTATATCAATACCCGTATATAGGAGGAAGAACCTGGTTTGATGAGCTGTCAATCGAATTACGTCTCAAGGCCGAAATGAGTCATCATATTTGAGTTATCACTTTGATTGATTGAGGAAATGACTTGTAGCTGACAAATTGTGATTAACGGAATATTTTGATGATAGTAACGGGTATTTACAGGTATCTTTGTTATAAACGTGATTTATTTTTATTATTAATCCTTCTGTAGATGATAGACTCACACGCTTCCTAATGAACCAGTTACGTTGGATTTTACAGACTTTTAGGACTTCTCTGAACTTTTAGAAATAATTTGGCTTGGCATTAAAAAATCAAAATCAATCAAATTTGAACAACATTTTATGAATGCATCATTGCAGTTGATCAAATAAAATTGAAGAATTATGGGATCTGAAGTTTAAAGTTGTAGTTGATAATCATATTAGTTGTCAACTATAACCTAGTATTGATGACAATTATTTGAAATACTTAGACGAGTCAATAATCATAACAAGCCAAGAGCTACGAATAGAAACAGAAGCGAATGTCAAAAATTAAATGAAATTTAATTCCAATCAAATGCTACTTTCAAGTCTGATTGTTAAAAAATATTCATTTTATCACTTAGAAACAGGATATTAGCAATGACCAATTCAGCTTGAGTAATGCCAATAATAACAAGTTATACCCCTAATGATTTTGAAAATATGTCGAGAACAAGGTGAAGAAGAGAGGGAAGGAGAAGAGAATGAGGAGAATGAGGTAGAGAAGGAGGTAGTGGCGGCGGTTGTGGAGGAGGAGGAGGATAGAAAAAAAGTTATAGTTTGAAGCCAAAAATATTGACCATTATTCCATTTTTATTTTCAGAGGTTTTCTATTGTTTGGTTTTGTGCAACAAAATCCATTATTGTAGAGAATAATGTGTTCTAAACTGAACGAGAGCTAATATTATACCCTTTATTGGCAGTTCCTATTTTTCTATGACTGAATATTTTCTTTTGTGACTTAGTAATACGTCATGATGTGAATTATTTCTAACTACAACCACAAGCAAAATATTGAGCTTAATATCAACTATAGTTAAAAAAAATATATTTTACAGTAGACAATTATATCATCATCAAGTTTTTCATGAAAATCACCATCTCTATAAAAGGTAGTATTCATCCATCAGAAAATAGGCGTCTATTATCCCAATCAAGTAGCTGAGAACGTTTGTCATACCTGCTGATAATCTAAACATCATTACATTACCAAGTATTATGCAAGCAAGGTGAGTGAGTGAGTGAGCAAATATTTCATGCTTTTGATTAGCACATGCACTATCATTAATAATAATTGCTCGCCTAATAAGTAATCGCAATTCGCGGTCCAATTATGAAAATATTACAAACTCAAAGTAAGAATAATTGGAGGAAGATTTACTTGAATCTGTCAGCATTAGTTAAATGAAAAGCATTAATGTTATTCATGAGGAATGCTGACAGATTCAGGTGAGTCTCACTATAGAAGTGTCGACAAAACTGTAGATGAGAAAATTGGATAGCTTTGATGAGATGTGTTAATTTTTTCGACAAATTAGTGTGAATTGTTTTCCTTCTTCAAACTATTATTATCTTTTATTAATAACACCGTAGCTTGTCATATAATAAATTTAGACATTGGAGTGAGTCCCACTATTAATAGCAGAGATGTTAGCACCATCCCTAAGATACAATAAAACAAGAATAAATATCAATAAAATATTTTTGATATTGAGGGGTAAATACGGTACATTCCACACAATTATAGTAGTTATAAAAGTGATTTCGTAGATTATGAGCTAACTTGCTTCCTAATATCCCAATAAACAAGTAATTGAAGAATTGAGTGACGAATTCGGGCTTGAGTAGTTTTTATCTCCTAATTGGAATTCATCTGTATTCAGTTCCAACATTGATCAGCTATGAGTAATTTTCATAAACTTCACAACAATTAACACATTTTTTCGAATCTTTGAAACATTTCAAACGTTCTACTCTAAATTACACTTCATTACTCACTAATGCTTTCAGAGCAATAACCAATTATTGTAGTGTATGCCTTATTAGAGTACAGTTTTCCTTAATGAAAAATCATCATGAGTTTTGTTTAACTTATTGCACTCAATTGCATGGCCTTCTCGCTTCAGTTTCAAAACAAGAACTGAAAGTTATCAATTCTTGAAATACATTTTGAATAAAGAAAATGTGAGAAACTGTGAGAAACTTTGAGAATATGACTTATATTTCTTCTATTCATAACATCATAAATATTCATTTATTCACCATTGACAATATAAATAATTCGGAGAGAGTCATCAGGTATTTGCAGAACTCAAGAAATTGAAATAATTCATTTTCCATAAAGAAAAAATGATAAACAATGATAATGTTATTTATATTCCACCCTGAATTTACCATCATCATCAGGAATATTGGTGTGTTTCTTATTTATTCATATTCCCCGATTTGAATTTTAATGAGTCCCTAATAATCTTGAGAATTCCACAGACTGTGTAATAATTTGAATATCTCTATGGATTCCCAATAACTTTTTGTGTAGTTGAGAAGTTGATATTGCGGTAGTTATTCATATTGAATGAAAAAGAGTTTATCAGAGAATTGATAAGAGTTTATCGGAGAATTGATAAGAGTTTATCAGAGATTGAAAATGATGTAATAACCGAAACCGGTCTTTCTAATTATCAATAAATCAGTGGTTTTTTGACAATTTCTTAGTCTTTTTCATTCAAGATTCTCAATAATTCATATTTACAGTATATATTTATATATACAGTACTCCACTAGAGTAAAATGAAAAATTGGACGTAAACTCACCTGGTACAGCTTGTGGCGTGACCAGCGCATGGATATCCGTCGAACTCTGCGTTCTGGGAGGCGAGCTCTGAACACTGAGTAGATGTGGGGTTTGAGCATCAACTGACGTATTAGCCCCATTCACAACACCCACACTACCCCCATTAGGCTGGTTCACACTGATGTCTCTCGTCCCAGAACTATCCCCAAAGTACACCAGGATATTGGAATCATCCTGCTTAGGAACTCGAGGTGGGTCTGTTGTGGACGGGTTGGTATCAGGAGGTGGTGGGGTGACTTTGAACTGTACCTGTTTCTTTTTTCTAGAGTTATTATTTGTTGAATTAGGTTTGGGGGTAGGTTTTGAACGTTCTTGTTCAACTATTTTCACCCCTGAAGATTTCACATCTACGCTCCTTTCTTTAGTTCCACTGAAATTCACTAACAAACCACTGTTATTTGAATCCCTGCTTGACACACTTCCCCCACTATAATATCCACTATTATCTATCACTACACGAGTTGATTCACCCCCACCAGTCCGACTATCTTTCAGTGCCAACAAATTCAGCGACGAGTTGGGTTTCTTCAGAATTGACTTGATTTCTAACGACGAGGACGAAGTTAGAGAGTTCGAACGCCTCGTGGTATGGTTGGGCACATCTAGAGCAAAGTTCACTCGTAAACTACTTTTGTTATTCACTGTCCCTGACTTGTTTGTATCACTATTCACCGGTAATGTTTTTTTGTTTTGATTTGTGGCTTTTGCCTTCCTGGGAGGTCGCTGCGGTGATACCGTCACAACCCTGGAGGGTTTGTCTACAGTGATGTTGCTGTAGATGTTTCCAGAGGATGCACTCCTGATATTCCCGTACAAGTTTGTATCGGGTTTGTTTGTCGGAACAGACAATGAGGTGTTGTTGATTGTTGTTGTGGTGAACAACTCCTCCTCATCCTCTTCCTCCCCTTCCTCGTCATCGTTATCATAATCGTCCTCAACTACTGTGACGTAGGAACTAGTGATAAGGTCATAGGGGTTCACATCACACTCCAGTATACTCTTCCGCATAGCAGGCGGAGAACTACTTTTCGCTCTACTCCTGCTGCCCTCTGGCGGTGGTCTCCACAACCTCGACCTCCTGACAAGGTCGTAAGGGTCGGCTTCGATCGACTTGCGGTCGTCCCAGGGCAGGGACGGTCGTTCCCGGACGGGACGGGCGCAGACCGACCCTCCGCCGTTGCCGTACAGCCAGGTTTCAGCGTAGCGCATGGAGCGACTCAGAGCGCTTCCGCCGGACATAGTTCCGTACTTGCCACCTTTCCCGCTCAAATTTGAATTCTGGCGGGAGAAGTTGTGCAGAGACGTGACTGTGCCTCCGCCATTGTTGGTCCGTGACGTCACCGTGCCTCCGCCGGCGTTCGCCAGTGACCTGACCGTGCCTCCGCCGGTTGACGTCAGTGACGTGACCGTGTCGGAGCCGCGTCGGTCCCCGGAAGACGTTGCCGATGCCTTGATCATACCCCATTTCTTTTTCAGCTGAGTGGCTACCTTGTTGTTCCCTGTATCCAGTTGTTGGACGTTCTATAACAGAAATCGAAAATTCAGGTTAATAACAAGTTTCAAAAGTTAGATTATTACAGCTTCAGGTTCAATTTCGTATTTTAATCTCAGATACACTTTAATATTATCAATTCTAGATAAAATTGATATTATAGATTTCAAATGAGATCGCATGCATGCAAAATGTAATATGTATGCAACTTCATATTATCAGAGACAACTTATACAGATACTGTTACGCTATCTTTTTTCCATGATATTATCAATTCACATACAACATACTCTACAAAGAAGTAGATGCCGTTATGTTTTTTCTGGAAGATGACAGTATGAGATTACGATATCATGAGTACATCACCTCTTCATTGGTAATGGGATGGCTTGATGTCATATATATATGCGTTTAACAGAATTTGAACCTAAGATTACTATAGTATCAGTATCAAGATATAATTTTTCCAAATAGAAAAATCTACATTATATGTCTGATGAATATCCAGTCAAATGATTTTTTGAAAAGGAATAATCTATATTGATCAATCTCCAGACAAATGAGATCATAAAACGAAGGAAACATAACAGTAGATCTGAATCTACTGAGTTCCACTCTCATTATCCAAATATTCATCATTTCCATTCAATCGAAGCAATTAAAATTCTTCCTCTAGTCAACCAACAGTTGAACAATTGTTAAAGAAATTGGAAAGTACAGAACCGATTCCAGTGTTGTGTACAAAAACAAGTAAGGTACATCTTCACAATTTCTCTCCTTCAATCATTAGACCATACTTCTCTTCTCTATTCATGAATTATAAACAACTTACTCCTGAATAATGTATTGTACCATCTCTCTCATATTATGATCTTTCTTTCTCCTTTCTCGCTCTTTCTATCTACCTTTTTCTTCCCATCTATGTCTCTCTATTCCTGTTTCACTCTCTCTTCTTCTGCACCACATTTTCTTCTATCATCAGTCCTTAAACTTCTCTCTTTCCCACAGATGATAAGCAACAAGCAAGGAGAATGATCAAAGAGAGTAACCGACTGTTACTCTAGGCAAGTCAGATTTCAAGATTTCAATTCAGTAATATTATTCATGTCATGTGCTCACTATCTCTGTTATAGTAAATTTCACTTCAAACTACCAGCATTGGTGGAATGGAAGGCTATGACGTTATTCGTAAGGAATGCTGTCAGTTTGGAGTGAATCTCACTACAATTTTCACTGTTCACCTTTGCACCTTTTGAGCTTATCGAATATTGGGCTCCTCTCAGTAATATATTACTGTGTAGTGTAGTGTGATGTATATATAGCGAGATCGTGGGCAGAGTACTGCATATAGTAAACAACTGGCACACAAACATGAGGCTAAAAAGAGTACAACTGCCTACGCTACAAGTCAACGGAAACTTCAATTTTTCACATGGGCGTTGGCCGCTCACACTTTCGAAGTTCTAGCGAAACTAGAGAATATTTGACTACGGGCTCCCACACAATCATGTTACGAGATGAATGAATGGATTTTGTAAGAATTCAGGTACAACCTAGGGGCACAATCGAAGAGAACACAAACATTCTTGAAAATTAATGCTAAAATGTTGTTCACAAAAACTAATATAGTCTTCTTCAAAGAAATTGTAAATTTTTTCTGTAGAAAACAAGCTGAATGTTGCTGTGCTTTTTCAAAAATTGGTAACAGATTGCCAAAATTTGTTGACATCTCTGGTGTAAATGTGGCTTAAAACGAGAGAACCAAACTATATCGGAATGGGAAAGTACGTGAAAAATGAAATATAGCCTGAGGTGAGGAGATATTCTTCAATGTGGAATTATAAACGGATCTCAATCCAGGACAACCCACATACCTTCACTATGTCTCTTTTTTCATTTTACAAGACTATTTCATTTGAAATCATTTGGAAATACTGTATTATAATTTTTGATATTATTCAAAAGCTCACCATATAATTCACATAAAATGCTTGATTGCATGAAAACATGATTGATGCACACTTCTTCAATTGTTTCAGATCTTTCTGATCCTTCATTCCAAAGTTCATGTACTAAAGGATATTGCAAGATTGAGAATTAATATCAGCAGTATTAGAACTATATTTGTAGAGATGAATTGAAATCGTATTCTGTAGCTAAATTTCAATTCTTGAACATCTGACTGTTAACCAATTTCTTGTACTTCTGAACATTGACTAATAAATCACAATAGATAGCTTAACTTTAAAGTGTCACTGTTGGTTGATTGTGGAGCATATAAGACATGCTGACCGTACAGTGTGAAGAGTATTATTTATTTATTTATATTTTTTACAAAGAAGCACAGATTGGGAGAGAAAAACTAAGGATACTCCTTGTACTATTTCTCTCCCAAATTTAAATAACATTTTAAAAGTCCAAAATAGGGTTATGATTTCACTTTACTAAAATTTAGTTCATTTTCACTCAAAAACAACGAAAACAAAGATTTTTAAATTTTGACGGTTGAAAACAGAATAAAAAACAAAAATATCACACTCAAATCACCAAAAAAAAATTTCATTGTGAAATGCGTGCATCCAGTTATTTTAACGTATAAAAATTTTGGGAGTCTGAGATAGAACTTAGAGTGAGATGAGTTCGAGAGCGCACGCACTCACATCCACGTACACACCCAAGTTCAGCACGAGACCGCCCGAGGCAAAATGGCCGCCAATATTTGTAAATCGGAAAAGTGAAAGAGCTTCGGCAGTCGGCGAAAGTCAGCCATCTTCCTTTCTTCCGTTTCGTGCAACCAACACCAAACCACCTTTCTCCGCGCTATTACTATTTTAGTATCGATTTTTAGAACTATCGATGTATCGATATCTATCGAATCAATTATTCAATAGTTCGAATTTGCTGCACACCGGTCAATTTATTTACATAACTTGGATCATAGTAGTTGGGAGTTCCAGTATCAGATCCACTGCACCAAAGTTGGGAATTTGCATTTCTTGAGAGTCTGTTCTCTTCAAGACGTTCAATAAGTTTGTTTTTATCGAATAAGCTCACTATCGGTGTATCGTAAAATGTTCACTATCGTTAGTTTGGCTATGGAGCTTCAAGATTTCATGAAGATACTGTGAAAAAGAAGGAACAGTTGGTCTATCAGCAACCGTTGATCTACAATAATTTCAAGGGTTTTATTGAACGTCCGACTCCATTTTATGTAATCTGTTTAGAAATGAAAGTTTAGCCAAGGGTCATAGACTGTTGAATAGTAACGGAGTTGGAATAGCAGACCAATATAAACGAAAATAAGTTCCAGAAAAGCAGTAATAGATACAGGTCATTGATATTGTGATTTTTTAAGAAAATGGAGATATTAATCTATAACATGAATTCAAGTTATGGCTGTGAATACTGAACTTTATGGCTATGAACCTGAGTCTCAGGTTATGCAATAATTTGAAGTAGTAGTACAAAAAATTGTAACTCAGCAAACCATATCAAAATTATTATTGTAATCTATTACTCAAATTCAAATTTATTACCCAAAATGTTTTGGCATGAGTGCGTTACTTCACTGCTACAGAGAAAAAAGTATTGATTCACAATATTCTCGGAAGAATAACAATATTCAAAATTTTATTCTGAGATTATTATATACTCCATGTAGAAGTGATTAGTCCTGCGTCATTTCAAATCGCTCATATAATTTTTTCTCAAATTTCAAATTTTCATTTCATTTTTTTCTATTGTGAATAAAAGTATGAAAAAGGGCCCCACACAGGATAACCTTGGGGGTATCATTTAGACTTTGATATACAATGTACTGTGCATGCGAAGGTATTTGCTACACCAGTTAAGAGTATTTTTTTCTGAAATATTTTGTACAATGTATGTTGATTGGTCGAATATATTATTATATTGGTAATTCTTCCATCGATAAATTTCGATAAATAAATGAACGAGAGGTGAGTAGAGTACTAGCGATACTGCCATTAGAAAATTAACCGTTCGACCTAAGTTTCACTAACTCACAAATACGGCTACGTAGAATACGTACTTCAAAAGCACTTCCCGATGGTTCAAAACCACCTCATCAGACTCTAGGTTAATATATTCCTCTTCATTATTACTATATCACTGCTATCACTCTTGCACTAATCATAAGATTGATGAGGACATCATTCTCCTCAGAAAAAACGTTTGAAAAATCGATGAAAATATATCTAGTCCAAACGCAGTTCTCACACACGAGAATAGATTGAAGAAACTATAAATTGCTTCAGAGCACAGTACGTCAGTGAAGTGACTTCAATTAATAGATATCACAGTTAACAACTACAATATAGCAGAGCTTCTGGGTTTTATCTGTTCACTACAAAGCATACACATCAAGAAAGCACGGAAAAAGTGGATGAATCAAACTGAAGGATATGTTAAAAAATACTCTGTCGTAATGATCGTGTCGTCGTGAGTGGTTCCATAGCTAATGATGGATATCATGAACGTGCGTCAACGTGAAAAATTCCACAGCTTACAATGAAAATCATAAACCTGCGTCAACTTGAAACGTTTTTCAGCTGGGAATGGAGAACAAAATCCTGCGTCTATGTGATTGGTTTCGTAGCTAATGAGGAAAATCATAAACGTGCGTCAACGTGAATGACTCCACAGCTTATAATGAAAATCATAAACCTGCGTCAACGTGAATGGTTTTTGTTCAATAGCTGAGAATATAAAACCAGATTCTACTACGCCCTTGTGATTGGATCCATAGCTAATGATGAAACCCATAATCCTGCGTCGGAGACCCCGTAGACATCGTGACCAGGCGTCGACTCGAGACGTCCTGAATATTTTTCCACATGCTATAATTTTTCACCGCTTACCTCATCGTGATGAAGGCCCAAAGTATGCTAATAATCGATCGATATTCGATTATACAATCATCGATGACCGATTCTGCAATCTCTGGATTCACTTCAATCTGTCAGCATTGTTTGAATGGGAAGCATTGATGCTATTTATGAGGAATGCTGACAGTTCAAAGTGGATCTCACTATAGTATCATCGAAATTCACGATCCGAACATTATTGATGCACGCCTCTAAACTATGCCGAGTGAAGATTCACGTCAGACTGTCACAATTGGTTGAATGAAATTATATTGATGAAATTCATAAAGGATGCTGACAGTTTGAAGTTGAAGTATGCAGAGTGTGTAACAGTGAGATTGACATCAGGCTGTCAGTATTGTTTGTATGGGATACATTATTGTTATATTATGAGGAATAATGACAGTGTTACAAGCAGTGTACCTCACTTCAGATGTTTTCTTCATCTAAGAATTAATGCATACTTGGAACTACGCAACGTATCAGCTTGGGTTGCTTCATTTATTAGTGTTGTATCACTACCTTCTTCTTGTGTGGTAGTGTAGTGAATTAGTGAAGGATATTCAGATTCCTTTTTGAACTATTCTTGAGGAAACTACAGTCTAATTTCCATCAATATTTCCAATAATATACGAATAAGCAATCTAATTAATAAAATGTACACAATATTAAAAATCTGGTGTGGCGCACTCACACAACTTTCCTTGCCGTTATGAAAATTGATCACCTGACGCTAGTGTTCCCGCGCATCTCAAGTCTACTATTCAGTGATTTGAGCCATCTGGTGACAGGGTAATAACGCTGGAGACACACATGAGGTCTGCTATCTCTTCATAGTGAATGATTTAATAGAATCAACAATAATTTGCAATTGAATAATCACATTTTCTCGAATTTAAAGCTTATTTTCAATTTTAGGTGAAAATGTTACTGAACATTAATTGTAGAGATTTTCATGCTCAATCTACTCCACTTGATTTTTTTGTTTCAATTGTATCTGAAGCCTGATAATTGGGATTCTATCTGCATTGATGGGGCGGACCTCCTGAAATTTTTACAGATATGGGACTTGTGGCAGTTGATAGAGCTTATCGATGACTATTTTAGGTATGAATTTGATCAAAATCGTTGGAGCCGTTTCCGAGAAAATCACGAAAAACCCTGTTTTTGACAACATTTTCGCCATTTCAGCCGCCATCTTGAATTGCATTTGATCGAAATTGTTCGTGTCGGATCCTTATAGTGAAAGGACCTTAAGTTCCAAATTTCAAGTCATTCCGTTAATTGGGAGATGAGATATCGTGTACACAGACGCACATACACTCATACACACACACCCACACACATACAGACCAATACCCAAAAACCAGTTTTTTGGACTCAGGGGACCTTCAAACGTAAAGAAATTTAGAAATTGGGGTACCTTAATTTTTTTCGGGAAGCAATACTTTCCTTACCTATGGTAATAGGGCAAGGAAAGTAAAAAATATAATATATGAGATTTACTACAAATATAAATAAATTGAATGAAAAAGACTAAGAAATTGTCAAAAAACCACTGATTTATTGATAACATTTAGTTTGAGTTTATCAGAGATTGACAATGGTGTAATAACCGAAACCGGTCTTTCTAATTATCAAAAATCAGTGGTTTTTTGACATTTTCTTAGTCTTTTTCATTCAATATGAATAATTACCACAATATCAACTCCTCAACTACACAAAAAAAAAATTGCATTTTTAATCGGAAATTAACCTACTCAACTATGGGGTAACACATGTTGTAGTGCAGGTGTAGTAGTAATACATTAAATTTAGAGTGGGGGTGCAAATACATTGGGTAAGTGAGCTCACATAGTTGTCGAAATTATGTTTTCTATATAAATAATGATAGTACCTATTGGAATTATTAGCTTGCAGTTCATCATGGAAAGTGAAATAAATGAGTGACATTCTAATCTCTGTTGGACATCTATATTGAATGAGAAGGCTTGAAGATTTTAGAATCAATGACCACATAGATAAAGTACAACATATTCCACAAGAACTGATCATGTTAATATTAAGAGTAATGGAGAAATCGTTTGGCTATCTCTTAATAAACTTCTAAAGTTCTCTACAGATAGGAATATGAAGGAAATAAAGAACAGAGACGCAGGAAGGATGAAGAAAGCATAGAGAGATGAGAATAAGGGGAGAACAATTGGTAGAGAAGAAGAACTATAGAAGGAAGAGATAGAAGGAAGTGAATCATGATGATAGGAAACTAGAGTGAAGAAAGCTCAAAGAAATGTCGAATAAATATGGTATGTAAGAGAAAAGAAGAAAGATAGAACTTGTGAAGGATGAAGTATGTAGAAGGAAGCAAAACACATGAAAAATAGAGGAAATAGTGGATGTAAGAATAGGAACAGCTAATGAAATCAACCAGTGAATAAGAGACAATATACTATTCTATGAAAATGAAGCAAAGAGAACAAAAAAAAAAAAACATCAAAAGATATGAAGAAGAACAACTATATTGATAAAACAGGAAAATCGAAGGACAAAGAAGACCTAGAAAAGAAACAGTTGCAGTGAATAAGGATAGTAAAAACTGAGGAATAAAAAAAGGAATCCTGATTTAATAAGTATGAAAATCAATCAACATTGGAAAAGTTGTTCAGGTGTAATGTATAAAGTGGATGGAAGCTTATGAAGAAGGATACAAGAGCAGGAAAAATAAAAGAGAGGAGAAAAATTGAAATTTGATGAAACGGTCAGCATTATGCTGATCCTCATCAGCATTTTGTTCTCTTCGAAGATTGTTCTGGTTTTATCACCGGCAGTGAATCACCACAGCACTGCTTCACTTTCTTTCCCATACTTGTTCAACTTCAAACTGTCAGAATTGATTGAACACAAGGCATGGATCTTATATTTAACGAATACTGACAGTGAAAATCAGCTTTCTCATATGTGAGGTCCACTTTAAACTGTCTGAACTTCTTGCAAACAGCATCAAAGCCTGACAATTCAACCAACGCTGACAGTATGAAGTGAATTTCATACCACGTAGTACACATGGCACAAATATCTGCATAATTCATAGTTCATCTCCAATGTATACTGGTGCATTGTGCGAGGCTACTGAAATTTACATATACACAGTTGAAACAGTATGCTAGTAAAACAATGGCCGATTTCAATATTCTGGTATGTATGGCCACTTACAAAAGACAAGGGAAACACTATACTATTACTTCCTTTCTAACCTATGGTATGGCACAAGATGTTGTGATGATTTAGATGATAATGATGAGGATTTTTGTGATGATGATGATTATAGTTTTGTTGTGTTTTCCTTTTTTCTTGTTCTCCTTCCTCTTCTCCTTCTTCTTCTTCTTCTTCTTCTTCTTCTTCTTCTTCTTCTTCTTCTTCTTCTTCTTCTTCTTCTTCTTTTCTTCTTCTTCTTCTTGTACTTTTTCTTCTGCTTCTCATCTTCTTCTTCTTCTTCTTCTTCTCCTTCTTCTTTTTCTTCCTCTTCCTCCTCTTCTTCTTCTTTTTCTCCTTCTTGTGATTCATCTTCCTGTTCTTCTTTCTCATAGTTATAGTTTTTCTTCATATTATGGTAGCCTACTATACCAAATATCACACTCATATCTTTTCAATATTTTTTTTTTGAACTACAGTACCTTATAATGTTTCGATTCTTCTATTTTGGCTATATGACATGGCTTAGGTAACAACATCCAAGAAATTATTACGTCTATTCTGAAAAGTTGGCTGGAATTATTCCGGGCTGGTGTGAAGTTGGCCCAGAAAATTTTTAACTTCCCAAATTGGTATTGTGATGAATCTTTCAAATAGATCTCATGAAAAGAGAGAAAAATTGTGATTACCTTTTAAAATGAAAGAATTTGCTAAAGGAATAGTTAGCGACCGAGCGATAAAGCTTACTTATCAATAACTGTATATTAGATAAGAGTACCGTTCTGTACTGAATATTTTCTAGAAAAATTATTCAATAAAATATAATTATTTTGCAAATAAAGCACAAATTATTTACGAATTGCTCATTGATTTTGAGGTTACACTTTGTTTACTATCGATCAGATGTTTTTAAAACAGTTCGAACGCAGCTGACTGATTCAAAGTATTGTCAAATGTCACGCTGGCTTCACGTAAGATATAATACCATCTCTAAAAATCAAAACTATCCATAAAGGATCAAGAATTTCAAATAAAAAAATAAAATGTATGTGTTATTGTTGAAATTATTTATTATTTAAGAAATTATATTATATGTCAGGTCTTATTGTAACTAAATAGGTCATAGCATGAAATTATATTATTGATAAAATGGCAGAAATTATTATAACAATCTCAAACCTAATAAAATTGTATAAGAATATTAATTTATTAATGATTTAATTCAACTGAACCACATGGTAATAAATCTCTTGGCAGGTCTAAGCCAATCATAGTGCATAGAATAGCACCAAGAAGGTGATCGTTTGAAAGCAACACATGTTAATCTATTATCAGACACCAACCCTGCCTTATCATTTACGCTAGCACATGTACATTGTATGAGAGGAACTATGTCTATAAGATTAAGCAGTTTTAAGAATTACATAAGTTAATTATTATTGTAATTAAAGGAATTGTATTCTACTGCTTGCCACTGACGTCATGTTTACGTCACAAGCGTTCTACCAATGGCAAATTTTTATGCAAATTATTACATCGAGATTCTAAGAAGAAGGGTCTAGCCAAGAAGCTTAGAGAAAGGACAGCACTTCCCTTTTGAAATCCTCACCGTGCAGATCTCCTTTTATAGTTACCAAGACCTATTTGTGAAAATTTCTTGTTCGATTTTAAATGTTCTATTTGTGAGCCGATATTTTAGGCCAATTTATTTGTTATTCGTAAATTTCTGTTTTCATCAATCGATAAATTAAAAGCTTAAAGTAAATTATCCCTTAATTAATTCGGTGAAGGAGATATTTAAATTAAATTCCCCACGTGCTGAAACCGAAGCCTGGATTGCTGCCGATCAAACGATTTTTGATCTAAAGGAGAAAACCACGACCGCCAAGGAAATTCACGTGAGTTATAAGTTTTAAAAGGGGCCCCAATCTACGCTTCGAAAATATTTCAGTGCAGAAACATAAATTTTTCTTCGTTAATTATTGGCCACGCCGACAAGCGCTTTAGCATTTAAGAGTCTAGAATTTATTCATATTAATTTATAAGAATTTGTAGTTGATTAACTATCCTCCGCTGCCTGAACCACGACCCCGAGCAATTTTAAAAATATTTTCTATAATTCATTTTTCACTATTTTTTCAAACTGTTAAATTTTATCAATTGTAAAATTCTGTCGAATCACGCATGGTATCATGCAAGCACAAGAACATTTTTAACTCCTTTTGTTAATGCTAAATTATTATCAACCTGTAAATCAAATTCTGAACCCGCACTGTATGATTACATATTTTATTATAATATATTTCAGTTTTGTTAATTCGCTTTCTGAGTTCGATTATTTCTTAAGCCTGTCAATTATTGTGTCTGATACGTTCTATATCATCAAGAACCGATCGAATACGATCATTGGAATAATTGAATCAAGCTGGATATTGGAACAGGTCTAAGTGGATGTAGCGAGTGGGGTCAGATCGAGATATTTATTCTTTGTCCTTACCTGCTCATACATCAGCTTTTATCTGTTACTACCTCGACTTAGGAACGAATGCATCAATTGTACAGCAGTGGCAGCCCTAGATCATATAAATTCCTACAATAGGGCTTAAAACCCGACAAGACTCTGTTCTCGAAATATATTCTGAACGATATTTGGTTCAAATACCGTATTTTTAATCCTTCAGAACTTATTAGAGACGCAGTCCCGTAAATTAGCTACATCGGGATTTTTGCTCGACCTGTATGATTTTGTATGCTCATTCTTCACAGGTAATAATTTTAAGGTATCCGTATTCAGTGTTTAGCGTCCGCTACACTACTTATAAAATTTCATCATTATACAATCTGTCATTAGAAGAATCAAGGGTGAGCGAGCGTTTAGGCCTCCCGCGATTCCGACAATTGTATGAATCTTGTAGTGATCAATCGTCTGGTGTTCACTCAGCGTCCACACACGCATTGCAAAATTTATAGCCTCTACACCATTGACTCAGTACAAGATTCACCCTACATGTGTGAAGCCGTTAAAAAACGCACCACATGATTTGCCGGCCCAACGTGGAGGCATTAGATTCAGCACTACATGATTTGGCAAATCACTCTACATATGTGAGGCGAGTAAAATACAGCTTCACAGTATTCGAAACCTGAATAATCGTCAAATTTGTCAAAACAAACCTAAACTAATGCTAAACACGATTTATAACATTTTCCTTGAGAGGGGTAACATGATCCGGGCCAACTTAACAGACAAGAAATTATTGTATGGTACGCTTGAATTCCGCATTCATCCGTCAAAATAATGTATGATATCATAATGTTGATTCAAGGCAAGTAGAAAACCAACCAAACAAAACTTTCCAGACACACCTTTGCTGAAATAACGATTATTTCCACTGTGTGACTAAATCCATATACATTGTCTCACTCACACACTCGCTTCCAGCAGTCGTGATTGAGTTTTTCTATATAACAGATCACGTTTAATCATAGATTACAGAGAAACATCGAAGAGTATTTGGTTGATCTGTGATGATAGGTGTATTTATAGAATCACGTCATTGACTTGTTTGCATAAGCATTCCATAACATTGAACATGTCTCAATCAAGTTATTCGGTTGTGGAGTTCATATAGCAGATGATAGCACAGATTTAGCAGTGATCCATGGTCTAGTGGATAGAGAGCTTGCGTAGCAGCATAGAGATCCCGGGTTCGAACCTTCTCACAACCAAAAGTTTTTTAACCAGATCACTCCCGTGTTATCGGATGGGCACGTTAAATTGTCGTCCCGGCTGAACTGAAGTATACAGTCGTAAGGCCATTGACGGCTCAATTTATATTCAGGCGGGGGACCTTCCCGCAAGGGACTCCCCACCAACAAAAGCCATACGAATTTAGTTTTTTAGCAGATGATTATTCCATTGAATTCGAAGAAAATCTGTGGTTCAGAACGAATGCCAATTGAAATCTAGTAATCAAATGTAAAATTTTGAAATATGGTATTACTCAATCAATCGTCCCTACTATAGTAGAAAAGTAGAAGAGTATCCAGTACAGATAATAATGATAGTTCAATACCCGGTATAAAGCGACTAATATTTTCTACCAACTTCGTCAATCAAAAAAAAAAAAAAAAAGAAATGAGACTGGTAACTACACAAAAAATTTACAATATTGTGAACTGGGAATATGGATTTTAAATATGGGGAATGTTAAGCTAATATTATTTTGATGGATCATCAACAGCAGAAAATTGAAATTTCTTGTAAAAAAATGTATATCGGAATACCAAATATGGAATGTAATATTCATTGTGAACAATGATTTTTTGCATATAAAAAATGAGAATCCTTTCTCTCTAACAAAGCTCTAACCACGTATTCTAAACTAGTGAAGAATATGAAAAATTGAAAAAAATAATTGAACAATTCAAAGAAATATAACTATAATATTCATGTATTCACACATGCAATTATGAAAGCAATCAATAAGTCTAACCAATATACTGTTGACTCTAGTATTATAGAATAAGTTTATTCACATAATACTGATGAGTTCAAGTTTAAGAGAACTTTATTTGTATGCTTGATTGCTTGATCAATTCTTTGATTCACTTTAGTCATATATATAAATTTGATTGTGACCTCGATGTTGAAATAATCTGGAATTCTGGGGTAGAAGAACAAATCATAGATTTATACCCATTATACTTGAATCTATTAAACTAGAAAAATTTGTGAAAGGGTTTTATATCTAAATATGAATTTTATGATTTTTTTAGTTTTATTAGTTTTAGTCTTGGAATACACATACATCTGCTGTTATATCTATCTGGAAGATCTTTGATTCACATAGATCTGCTGTTATATCTATCTGGAAGATCATCCTGTACTCCTTACACCGGAGTATTTAACTAGAGAAATTATAAGCCACAAATTTAATTAGAAACCTACTAATCAAACCTTCCAATTGAGATCTTCCGATAAAATACTGATCGGAAACAAAAATCTCAGAACCTAATCAAAGTTCAAAACTGATAGGTCAAGTATATTCGAAACTTCAATTTTTCCCAGGTAACAATTACAAATTGATTCATTAAAGTAATCGAAGGTTCAGCTCGTGCTACGGACTTTAAAACATGATATGAGACTTTCTCCCATGAAAAAAATACCCGTATAAATGTACTCATATCCGTATTCAGTACAGATATAGTTACTATACTATCTAGTAAACACCCTATACATACACTATACAGTATCTGAACAATATTATTCAGTCTATATCCAGAATAATATTCCACAATAAAAAAGAACCAACAGTGAGATTCTACAGACTCATAGCATTCCTTATTAATAACATTAATGCTTTTCATACAACCTATACTGACAGTTGGAAGTGAGACTCACTAAATTCGAAAACTTTCATTGCACCATGATTATAGGGTAACGGACCCGTCAAGGTTCTAGAAAATAGAGGAATATTTTTCGATGGTTATCTAGACGTTCAATTTGAAACAGACCACCTGTTCAATTTGATCTCACACAATTTCCTATCGTTCAGAACCATCTCTGTTCATAATATGAGGTCGGTATTTACCTTCTCGTTTTTGTATGGGTTCAAAAAGGTAGTCATAAGTAATATTAAAGCCTTAAACTTGATTTATGAAGAGTTATTTTTGTTATCGGACTCATTTTCCGGTGTCTGTTGCTACAAAATGAAAGTATTCTTTTAACAAAATCGGTAACAGATTCTGTAACAGCAAAATAAATGGATTCTCTCCGGACGATAAAGCATCCTGCACACAGGAACAATATGAACAGATCATGATTAGATGTTTCGACTTTTAGAATTTTAACAAAAGTATAAATTTGTGGATTTAAGTGAAATTTTGAATATCTCTTGTGATTTTGGAGGGAGATTTTTGTTTAGATTTGTATTTTGAAATTAATTAATCTGATCAATTCAAAATTATTGTAGTACATACATTTTTGGACTCAAAATAGTGTGTGAATTAAGTTATCATTTACATAACCTCTAGACTGTGTATTCCAAATTAAGGTTTAAAGCAGTTTTGGGCGAATGCCTGATGTTTTTACCTGCATTGTATCTATTGTCTATGAATAAATGAATGAATGAATGAATGAATGAATGAATGAATAGTGGCGTCTACTTGTAGCTGCTAGTAGTGGAAAACAGGACCATAACACAGGGACATTAGCAGCGTTCAAACTCCTCACAGGAATAATGTACAAAATGTTAATAGCTGAATGTGGGCTATTGCCCCGTCTTGGTTCAGAGGACAATACTATTGCTCCTGAGTGCAGAGCGCATAAAGAATAAAATTGTATGATTTTGTTATAAATACTTGTATCCTTTATATCTCAGCGAGTTATATGGTAGAAATCATGTGATGAAGGGTCTGGGAAAATCTCTTCTTACTATAATGATGTTAATGGATTGCATTACAGTATTTTGTTATTTATGTACCGTTTTTGTCCTTTGTCACATTCAGGAACTATAGTATAGTTTCTAATATAATACATTTTCATAGGCTAATTGTAGTACAAATTAAACGCATCAATTAGTAGCTTACTCATTTCAGTCTTCTCTTCTATGATATCGCTGCTTATATTGAAAGATTTCTCATTATAAAGATTACTATGGATCAATGATAATCTAGATGAGAAAGATTGATAATAATAATAATAATTCTGAGGGTGATGCCCACATAAGTTCTTGGGCTTGTGCATGGGTAATGAGTGAGAGGGATGATGATGGGAAATGACGACTACTTTTCAAGTAAACGGGACCGACAGCTTATCGTCTCCTCCGAAAGACGGAGTGGCCGTATGTATGTGATTATGCTGTGGTCAAAAACTTTTGCTCCGATCGAGATTCGAACTCGGGTTCTCTTGATTATTTGGTTAGTATTATTTATACCGAACTACATGTATACCATTATCTATACATTACTTTATATTACTGAGTCACATTTGTTCAACAGTTCAACGTCAAATGATATAGGCCTACTCTATATCTGAATCTGAAGACATGGCTTGTTCTCTACGTCTACGTTATACCAGAGAGTATCGATAGATTAGTATGGTTGAAAATTGAAGTTACACAATCTACTGACTCGTCTCTTACTCCACAACAGTATTCTTCAAGCAGCAGTGATCACCAGGAAAAAAATCGCATTCCCTCAGGTACAGTTAAAGTACACGATTCTCGCTAACCAAATATCATCAACTTTCATTCTTAACTTTGAATCCTCTACTCATAGCAATAGCAATGTGTTTCTCGATTTAGCAATGGCATTTTGGCTGCAACAGTCAAGGACAGTAATCATCACGAAGTTGTATTAATTTAACAAGAAGCGCACTAACTTTAAAGTTCAATTCCTCACAAGATTTGAGGAATGTTGCAGTTTTGCAAGAGCAAAATATGAAATAAAATATTGTGTGTATATCCATAAACTTACTCTTTCGTATTACTGTATCCATGTAATGTTGTATTGATTACAGTTACTATATAGTAACTTCTTTTAACTGTAGTATTGATAAGATTCGAATTGATAATTTTATAAGTATTCCATGGAAAATATTATGAATGACTCTTCACTCAACTATTAGACTCTAACTATACTCAAATTCATAATGTCATAAGTATTTGATGAAAAATAATTATATAGCCTATGACTTTACACTTAGCTATTATTCATATGGTTATTATCGGTTTCTACATCCATGGTACAATATCAAGCTGAATGTTGGGAGATCTTCGAAGTGAAATGCTTCATAAAATTTCCATTCAGACTTTGATAGGTCTATTGCGAGGTCTTCAATATTGTAGATAGATGATGAATGATAAGCTCAATACCAAACTACTATTACGCTAATAGATATCACTACTTTCTATAATATCCTGTTAATTGATATTGAAAGAGAAAATAGGAAGGACTTATTACACATGATTTTTTGCAAAAGTGGAAAGTATTGCGTAGCTCCCATCTTGTATAACAGGCCTACCACTCTGATTTGAACACACTGGAGCTAGAACTTTTTTCAGTAGTCATTTCACTAGTTTAATGCATTTCTACATTACTTTCACTACTCAAGTAATCTCCCAAGTCAGACTTGGATATCCTACATCCTCAATTACGGGATACACATAACAAAATATGAACTCATAACGCACTAGCAAAAACTACATCAAACAGAACGAAAAACGGAAATATTATGCAAAATTGTCACTTTATGTAATAAAACTTATTTATAAGCTTTGGGAGTTATGTGGACCTGAAATTTGAAAAAACTTTTCAAATGAAGTTTTTCTTTGAGAATGAATAAGATTCGATACCCAGAGGCTGTGCTTCAATCCTTTACTATTAAACGAGCAACTTCTGTTTATATGTTTGGATGTTTGAATGTTTAGATGTTTATATGTTTGTAATTCACCGGATCTCGAAAACGGCTCTAACGATTCTCACGAAATTCATAACATAGTAGTTTTATAACGATTCGATTGCACTAGGTCTCATCCCTAGGAAAACTCGCTGAAGGACATTGAAAGGATAATTATTATTCATCCTTGGAAAAACAGCTGATAATAATATTATTTCGTAGTCTGTTGGTGATGGAAGTGAGTGAGCGAGTTCATGTGTGTGGAACTGTGTCAAAATTATGACTCAGCTGTTGAACTTTTGTAATCATTCAATCAGGTACTTAGTGCCGGTTGCAAAAAAGCCGGGTTATCTTCAATCCTGATTAATTCCAGTAGATCCATCTTTTTGAAATGGTCTTCTCTGACTTGGTCCACGTGATGTTAATCAGGATTAAAATTTAACCAGCTTTTGTGCAACTGAGCTTTTGTGAGGAGAATTTTTGCATTCCTCTGGGAGTTAATCTCAATTTACTGTGATTAGATAGAACATTTCTGTATGAATGTTATGAATATTACTATAATTTCTACTTTCGTAATAATTTTTTTATGCTTTTGTACTCCCGAGCGAAGCTCGGTCCCCGATATTATCTATGATATATCAACGAACTCTTCTCTCGTTCATTCATTCATACATTTGTTTTCGAATATATTGGATGAATTTGGTTGGTGGAATCTCTCTATTAATTTTCATTCATACAATTGTTTTCGAAATATATTGGATGAATTGGTTGGTGGAATCTCCCTATTAATTTTCATTCATTCATACATTTGTTTTCGAAATATATTGGATGAATTGGTTGGTGGAATCTCCCTATTAATTTTCCCGTTCCCATTGTTACATTGTTATAATTATTCCTCTTGCATAGAGGGCTAATTATATACATAATTATCCTTTTTTGCTGGGAGATTAGCTTGAGTTGGTTTTGATATTGAGTCCTGGTAATGGAGTATACATGGAGCGAAACTCTGAAATCTTAGATCAGAGTAGGAAGAAACTATTGAGAAATAAACAGTGGAACAACTACATGGTAACTTAATGAACACTTTAATCAGTTTTTAAACATATCCATCATAAGAACAGAGAAATCTATACTGTATTAAAAACCCTACAGTTATTAGGATTGAATACATTTTGAAATAAATGTTGAATAGCTTATAAAAGTCCAGTAGACTGATATTTGATTATATAAAAGTGTCCAAAGTGATTCATTACCTGGAGAGTAAAATCAAAGAATATTGAGTATATTTCTAATGAAATGCAGAGATGAGAATACTTTCTGGTGAGAGGCAATTGGATAGTAAGAAATGCATGAAGGTTTACGAGCAAATTAATATTTCTTGCAACCTTCATCCTCGATAATGCATCAAGATGCATCTGACTATACATCTTTCATGATCATCAATCAATCATCCGACGTCACTAATCATACTGAGGTCCAGACAAACCTCCCGTGTCAGTTACAAATCATAAATCACGAATTTAATAACCGTTATAAATGAATTGAGCCGACACTGACACTCCCGCACAAATTATTTGCATTGGTGCTACATGGAGACTCATTCCAGTCAGTATTGGTTGAATGGGAAACATTTATGTTATTCATTAGGATTACTGTCAGTTTAAATCTCAATCTTACTATACTGCAAGTGGATGGCCTCAGCCTCTATAGCACATTATAACCTATATATATGCATACATAACATAAATGTAATACATTCGAAATTCCATGAGGTATGACCATGACCTTCATTTAACCTTGACCTCACTCAACAGCGTAAGATACATTTCAGTTTCACTTACTGTAGTGAGATTCATTTCAAATTGCCAGCATTGGTTGGATGGAAACCATTAGTGTTACGTGTGAGGAATGCTGACAGTTTAGACTGAATTTCACTGTAATATATTAGCGGTTGGTGGCAAATTTATTTCAAGAGCTCGTTTGCCATGAGTCTAATTGATACATATTTTGTGGTGGAATGTTAGTAGGTGGTATGATTTTCGACCATGATTAACGATGATAAATAATGACCTCTATACATCTAGAAACATTGATAAGGCCGGTTGTGATTTATGAAGCTGAAACGTGGACCATTTTAAATAGAGATGAAAGAGCGTTGAGGTCTTTCGAGAGAAAGATGTACAGGAGGATATGGGGACCAGTCTGCGTTGAAGGAAACTGGAGAGCCAGATTTAACAATGAAATTGATGAAGCAATTGGCGAAAGAAATATTATAAGGTGTATCAAAGCAAAAAGAATAGAATGGCTGGGTCACGTGGTAAGAATGAGTGATGAAAGAGTACCACAAAAGCTGCTTGATGAAAGGATGATGGGCACCCGAAAAAGAGGAAGGCCAAGAAGAAGATGGATCAGCGATTTGGTGGAAGATCTCCGTGTGCTAGGTGTGGCGAACTGGCGGCAGGGAGCACAAGAGCGGGATGTATGGAGGCGTCATGTAGAGGAGGCCAAGGTTCACCCAGGACTGTAGAGCCAGATAAAGTAAAAGTAAAGTAAGTATACATCGAGAAATGAATAACATGTTTAAGTACCCTTTTTGAACATTTTCACTCACATTTAAAAGTAAGTAATGCATTTTAAAATGAGTAGTACTTGAATTATTTTATTTTTTATTTATCAATAATTAGGAGTAGCCCTTATCAAAAAGTTGATATGTCTCCATACAATATTTAAAATGGGGGTTTTTAATCAGCCGGTACCGACAGTTAAAGATATCCACTTAATGAGAGAATAAAAATATTGCATGAATAGTAAAATTAAGTCAGTGATTGGTGAAGAATTAACTGCAAGAAGTGGATCACCATGAGTTGAGTTGTACATATTTTAGGAGTAATATTCCATTGAATGTAGGTGATATGATTTTTGACCATGGATAATGATCAAGGTATTATTTGAACGAATACAGTAGTATAGGATTGCTTAATTGATGATTTCCGGTTTGATTATCGCTGATCGGTGGAATTATCAATAATTCTGGAATGGCACAGTGAAATAATGAATTATTACTGAATACTATTCCAATCATCCTCCCTGGGTACCGGTATCATTCGTGTCGAGAATTATTTATTTTATTTTTTATTTGAGTATTACAATAGTGCGAGAGTATTAGACTGTAAGCTATTTGAGGGATATATAAAAATAATCCTTCACATACAATAGAAACAATCAATAACAATAGTTATATTTATTAATTTACCTGATTATATTTCTTCATTTTTTTGTAACTGATTGTTCTGTTTTGTCCATTGCACCATAACTTAACTTAACTTATAAAATAAAAAAAGACTTTGCTCGGTAAGCGACAATTAAGAAGATAATCACCGGATTATCGGATTAACACCGATAAGTCCAATCGAAAATTCAAGTAATTTTCACAAAGAGAAGAAATTAATCAAAGTATTCTAAATTTGACTTCGATTAACTTCATAAGTATTTCACCAGAGAGTCTATGATCCCTGTCTACTTTCTGATACAGTCTCACATACTCCACATTCTTTACATTCTGTACTCACTGTATTCGACTCCATGAATAATAACCAGTAGCCTCGTGTTTCCTCCACTAACTCAACATTGTGCAACAGTGTAATCAAAGAACACTAAATCAATAATAAAACAAATTGAGTGAAAAAAGCGAATGTGAACGAAGCAGTGGAGCACACCTCATATTCATACGTTGCATGAATAATTGCATAAGATGATACAATCTAATCGAGCTTTACACATATATTATACTAGTAGTTCTGTGAACAGTAGACCTCACTATAGACCTTATGGAAATACAGCAATCGACTGGCTTCTCCACACATCTTTGTAATCACTTGTCAGCTGATTTATGATGAATAATTCTATAGTCTGATTTTTACTCTAATATTGGCGTATGAAGGAGGCTCCTTTTCCCTCTTATATTATCCTTGAAATGCAAAATTTCCAAAAACCTTGTATATACGTCGACGCGCAATTAAAAAAGAAACATACCTGTCAAATTTGATGTAAATCTATAACCGCGTTTTGCCGTAAATACGCAACATAAGAACATATAAACATTCAAACATTTAAACATTAAGAGAAATGCCAAACCGTTGACTTGAATCTTAGACCTCACTTCGCTCGGTCAATAAAAACATAACAGATACAATACTTCATAAACCGTAACCTCTTATACTTATACTTCATTTCAGTTTATAATATCTCATTCGTATATGCTAAGCGAATTCCTGATTTTATTTTTAATTATGAGATTTGCTCCTGTTTGCAGACAAAGTTCATTGTTTAGCAAGCAGTATTGTATTCATAGACTGTACACAGTAAGTATAGAATGTACATTACGTTCTATCCTCACTGACTGTACACTACGCATTTTTGTTGAATTCATTATTCTATTATTGTTATTCTGTAATGTACTTGCCATTGAGTAAAGATTTATTTATTATTCACTTCATAAACTCTGTCTACACGATCAAATCGTTTCAACATTTCACAACAATTCCAAACAATGACACATTCTGATCCACCTACAGACATTCTACAGTATATGAAACAAAATATAGGCATAGTTAGTAAAGTATTTATGACTACATACCTACATACTAAACCATTCACTGAGTCTACATAATCAAAACATCTCACACTAATTTCAAACAATAATAATTTTTATCCACCCACAGACATAGTACATTACAAAATTACTAATGTGGGGGATACTTTTTTATTAATTACTAATTACGATGTGGGGGATACCTACATACTAACCATTCACTGAGTCTACATAATCAAAACATCTCACACTAATTTCAAACAATAATAATTTTTATCCACCCACAGACATAGTACATTACAAAATTACTAATGTGGGGGATACTTTTTTATTAATTACTAATTACGATGTGGGGGATACCTACATACTAAACATTCACTGAGTCTACATAATCAAAACATCTCACACTAATTTCAAACAATAATAATTTTTATCCACCCACAGACATAGTACATTACAAAATTACTAATGTGGGGGATACTTTTTTATTAATTACTAATTACGATGTGGGGGATACCTACATACTAAACCATTCACTGAGTCTACATAATCAAAACATCTCACACTAATTTCAAACAATAATAATTTTTATCCACCCACAGACATAGTACATTACAAAATTACTAATGTGGGGGATACTTTTTTATTAATTACTAATTACGATGTGGGGGATACCTACATACTAAACCATTCACTGAGTCTACATAATCAAAACATCTCACACTAATTTCAAACAATAATAATTTTTATCCACCCACAGACATAGTACATTACAAAATTACTACAGTGCATAATTATATACATGTGGGAATATTAACTTCTAATATTGTCAGCATTGGACAAATCTGAAGCGTTGTTGTTATCCACAAAGAATGCTGACAATTTCTAATGAATCTCATCATATTACACCCTTCACCATGTCAGCATGATAAGCATGTCAGGCTACCAACAGAGAAAGTAACTTTTCTATACCCTGCAGGCTTCTAGATTCTAAATGCAGCCTGCATCACTGGGACAACTATTAATATCCAGACATCTCGATTATAATTGCCTAAGTGGTCCTATACAATGAGATCCACTTCAAACTGTCAGAATGCCTCATAAATAGCATTGATGCTTTCAATTTATCGTTTGCTGACTGGTTGAAGGGAGTCTAACTGTAGTAAGATTAACTACATGCTGTCAGGAATAATTTTTAGTAACATTGATGTTTCCCATTTATCCAATGCTGACATTATGGAGTGAACCGCTGATGCCTCAATCAATGTCACGTTAACTTTTACTTTATCCGATGGCCAATTGTCTCTAATAACGAGCACTTATCCAGAAAGTATTGTTTAATGGGCTCAACAAATCAAGGTTATAAGATAGTTATGTAGTGAGAGTACTTTGTAAAGTTTTTAGTACAGTAATAATTGCTTTATACACTCAACATATCATTCTTGCTATATTCTTTATCGTGAGAAAATAGATGTTTAATATGGTTAGTTCAGCGTTGGTTCATAGTAACGAGGTTTGAGAAATGTCTAAAGATAATAAGAGAGTAAAAATCATTAATGAAGTTTATGATTACTGTGAGAAGGTGAAAAACAAATAGGAGTGAAAGTAGGAAGAAGAGAAAAAGGATAGAAGGGTGGGTAGAGGAGGAGGAGGAGGGGGAGTATTAGTAGAAGGGTGGGAAGTTGGACTAGAGGAGGAGAAGGAGGAGAAGGAGGAGGTGATGGTGGACGAGAAAGAAGAGAAGGATAAGGAGTAGAAGGAAAAGGAGGAAAAGGAAAGGAAGGAAAGGAAGGAAAGGAAGGAAAGGAAGGAAAGGAAGGAAAGGAAGGAAAGGAAGGAAAGGAAGGAAAGGAAGGAAAGGAAGGAAAGGAAGGAAAGGAAGGAAAGGAAGGAAAGGAAGGAAAGGAAGGAAAGGAAGGAAAGGAAGGAAGGGGAAAGGAAGGAAAGGAAGGAAAGGAAGGAAAGGAAGGAAGGAAGGAAAGGAAGGAAGGAAGGAAAGGAAGGAAAGGAAGGAAAGGAAGGAAAGGAAGGAAAGGAAGGAAAGGAAGGAAAGGAAGAAAGGAAGGAAAGGAAGGAAAGGAAGGAAAGGAAGGAAAGGAAGGAAAGGAAGGAAAGGGAGGAAAGGAAGGAGAAGAAGAAGAAGAAGAAGAAGGAGAAGAAGAAGAAGAAGTAGAAGAAGAAGGAGAAGAAGGTGGAGAAGGAGTAGAAGGAGAAGAAGTGGAAGGAGAAGAAGGAGAATAAGAAGGAGAAGACGTAGGAAAAGGAGAAGGGGGAGGAGTATGAGGAGAAAAGGATGGAGGAGCCGGTGGAGGAGTATGAGGAGAAGAGAAGGGTAGAGGAACCGAAGGTGGTGAAGGAGGAGAAGAAGGAGAGGGTGAAGACGAGGAAGAAAAGCGGAAGATGGCAGAGGAAGATGTCAAGGAGAAAGAGGAGGAGGAGAAGGAGGAAAAAGAAGAAAGAGAAGAGTGAGTAGTAGAAGAAGCAAGAAAAATAGGAGAGAAGGTGGGAAGAAAGAAAAAAATAAATAAGAAAGTAGGGAAGATGGAGTGGAGAAGGAGTGAAGAAGAAGAAGGATGAAGAGGAAGAGAAGTGAAAGAGAGATGAGGGGAAGGAAAAGGAGAGAATAAAAATGGACAGCATGGTGAATGGGAAAGTGAGCCTGGAAACACTAGAGGGTGTGGACGAGTGTTCATAGCACTAATCTATTCAGTTGCAAACTATCCATAAACCATAACAACAGTTTGGAACACACATTAAAAACACTATCACTAGCAAAACTATCAGCATAGTTTACCCAAGGGCACACCTGAACTGCACACAAACAGGTTTCATAAAAACTAAAACGATTACTTTCAAAATAGTTCTGGTGAGATATGAAACTGCAAGTTGCTGAAATCAATTTGCATTGGAAAGCGGTGGCTGGGACAATTCTATGAATTCAATTAGATGGGAAGCTAATTCAATTAGATGGGAAGCTTAAGTGTAATTCATAAGGAATTCTGACAGCTTAAAGTGAATCTAACTATAGGTGGGGTCCAAACTTGACAGATAAGTCAAGAAAAGCTATTAATTTTAAGGGGAGATCGTAGGCCTTCAAGAGTAACTCACGAAAATATACTTTCGACTTGTGGGCCGGTGCTTGGATGCTTGGATGCTTAGATGGTGACTTTCAACCTTAGATTTGTGAGAAGCTTTCTCTATCACGTACATTTATGCAGCCTGCATCGGCAATGAACGAGAAAACGAACAATGAAGTCATCATAATGTGATGACCTCTTATGAGCCAAAGCCAAGAATCAATTTGTTATTTTCAAGATCCTTTTTCACAATATTTTGGAGATTCAAGATTCAAGATTCAAGATTTCTTTATTGCGAAAAACATTTATATACAAATGCATAGCATCGTCATAATAAATTTAACATGGTAAATAAAAGGTATTTACATTCATAGAAATAAAAATTCAAACACAAGCATACAAACAGCAAACAAAAATACCCTCAAATTAAAAACTCCTCTTTTCTATACGGGCATTTTTCTATTAAAATATTTTTCATGGTTCTCTTAAATTTACCCACTTCTAGCTCCTTCAAATGTGCAGGAAGCTTATTAGAGAGAGTTAATGAAGGAACAGTAGTAGTGGTAATTGTAGGAGGGGGAGAATGAGAGGAGGAAGAGGAGGAAGAGGAGGAGAAGGAGTAGAAGGAGGAGGAGAAGAAGAAAAAGGTGAAGACGGAAGGATTACTGGTGAGATAGAAAGGGATTGAGGATGATGTGTAGTAGGTGAAGAAGGATGGCGAAAATCACGAGAGGAAATAAGAGAATGAGGAGTAGTTGAAGGAGAAGTTCAAGGAGAAAATGGAGAATGAAGAGAGAATGAAGGATGAGAAAGAAGAAAGAGAAAAGGCGAGAAAATGAATTTTAGAGAAGTTGAGAGAACAGATGAGGAGTAGGAGAAGAGAGAGACAGTGAAGGAGAAAAGTAGGAGACGTAGATAACGAGAAAGTGACACAAGAGCAAATGCAGGAAGGAAGTGGAAAGAACAAAAATGGAAGAAAGGAAAAAATGGAAGAACGAAAATGGAAGGAAGTGGCGGATGTATCACGATAGCAGATGAATGAGAACTGAGGTTAATTGAGGAAATTGAAGGACGAAGTATCAAAAGAAGCAGGTAAGTATTGAAATTGAAAAGTATAGAGAAGAGGAAGAAAATATATGAAACAAGCAGAACAAGTTACAAAAGGAGGAAAATATGAGATAATCATAGCAGGAATATGGAATAAGCAGGAGTTGTAAGGTAGACGAGATAAAAAAAAGAGATAAAGGGTGAATGAAGTAGAAGATAGAGAAGAGGAATAGAATGAGAGTGTGGGGGAGAGCGAAAGAGGGAACAAAAGTATAGGAAGAATAAGGAAAGAAACAAATTAGGAATAACAATGCCTAAAGAAAACAGTAGTGTTCCGAACTCATTTGAATCAAACATATATCAATTGAATGCAATCAAGAGTCAGAAGAAGCAAATACTTTAAGGCAAGAAGAACAGAGAATAGAAGAAGAAGAAGGAATATGGAACAGGAATGAGGAGCAAAAAGAGGAACCGAATGAGAGGAGGAAACAATAATGAGAGCATAACAAGAGCTGTGGAAGAAAGTGAAGCAAGAAACCTTCAAATGAGGAGAATACAGTACTATTATTGAGGAGGCAAAAGTCTAGAAAGCAAAACAGGAAAATAAGAAAGAAGATTTAAGGAGACAAACATTAAAATAAGAGAAAATACGGCGAGGAGATGAGTCTATAAGGTTGGGGAAATGCTTAGTTGACTGCCTCTCTCTGAAGTTTTAATAAGATTGTTAATTCAAATTGGAATATCTCCATTTTGATTTATGGTATGTTGAAGTATTCTGTGAAATTAGTTATAGTCTCAGAGCAGTTATGTGTTTGACTAATAGGGAGAAAATAACAGTCTGGTGAAATCGAGACCGCTGCTATAAATTAATACAACTGGTATAAATATTATAACTAACTAATACGATTTATCCGGCTCATAAAAAACCAGTAACTAAATGTTGAAACGGTCCTAGTTCCATTCCACAACAGACTTTGATGGCCATATTCCATTCAACATAATACTGTAATAATATTAAAACCTACATAGTAATGAATCATAGATCTACCTTTTGTGGTGGAACTTCTAATCAATATTGTAATTATAGTCTAATAAAACTAGCACTATTTACGTCAATCAATACTGAGCTTATTTCAAGCTTTTTAGTTGATTCAAACTTCCAAACCAGAAAATTACATAGGAATGTGAGTGTTTCAATTTATCAATAATTGATCGTCTTTTAGCAAATGATGTTTTCCCCATCACATGTGGCATGGAATTCGCAGTTCTAGCTTAGAGTACAGTAACTATATTTTCCATATATTACCATGGGTATGTAGTCTTCAGTGTGTTCTCTAACTGATTTTGAGGTGGGTTTTTCGAGGCATCAAGCCATATTGGGCAGCTCTAATATAATAAAGATTGCCTATCCGTACAGAGTATAGGAATAGAATAAACAATCTTATAGGTTCTCTCTGTAACATATAAAATGTGTATAAGTTTTCTTCGATATAGGCTACAGTTCTATACCCTGTATTAGTACAGATGTCAAAATCGTGATTGTCCAAATCTGTCCGTAGAATTATCTACATTTTAGAAGCTGTATAAGAAATAATAATGACGATTACATGATGTTTACAAAACATAACTGTCTACAGTGTGCTACTCCAATGGTGAGATCCGTGAATTCAAACTGCCAGCATTGGTAAATGGTAAGCACTGATGCTATTCACAAGGAATGCTGACAGTTGAAAGTGAACCTCACTTTATCTGTCTGTAATGATTCCGTTATACTCAGTTTTTGATTGCTCTTTCAGCATTATTGTCAGTGCAATATTGTGGATTGTTCTTTGTTCCTGTGATGAGATTCACTTGGAACAGTCAGTATTACTTGATATTACACCAACACTTCCCTTTCCCCATGTTTACAATTTGACAAAGAGTTGTTCTTTGTTCATGTTGTGGAATGGAATTTATTTGAACAGACAGTATATTTATTGATAAAACAACAGCATGTCCCGTCAAACCAATGCTGTCAGTTCGGAGTGAGCTCACTTTAGCTGCTAGAAAGGTTCTGGGTTCAAGGATTTCTCAATACGGATTTGAAAATACTGCAGGTTACTCTAGGTTTGATTATTATTCGGAATGGCTAGTATTGAAAATGTACAGTGCAGGTGAACTTGTTTCAAAACCATCATAACGCAAACATCAAGAAAATGTGAAGAAACATCAAATGACTCGAAGAATTCAAAAATCTTTGAAGAGTACAATAATATAATAATATATAATACAATAATACAGAGCGTAAGAATAATATTCTAAATATAGTGAAACTTATTTCAAAACTCTTTGCATTTATTATAACAATAGCATCAAATATCACTATTCAGTCGATGCTGAAAGTTGGAAGTTCATAATCTCACTATACAAAATCGAAAAATTGAATATCATGATGCATGAATATTTATTTATTTATTCATTCATTCAGAATTACACAACTTACAGAAAAGTACCACAGGCTTAAGGTGCGTATAGATATACGCGCCGCGAACATGAGCAATTCTCTTCTAATCAGCTGACTATATCTGTATATTTACAGAGACGGTATAAGATATAGATATAAAAAGCTTGGCATCAGCTGATTAAAAGTGAATTTATTGCTCATGTTCGCGGCGCGTAAATCTGAACGCACCTTAACGCCCAAAACGGTTCCAATTATAATTTATACAACAGTCCAAAATGTATCTAGGTTATGTGTATGAATATATATCTATGTTATGAATACAACATATCGATAAGTCCAAGAAATTGGATTTTGATGACATCTCCCACACAGAAATTTCTCGGGAGTGTCTTTCCTCAGTAAATTTAGAAATTATATCTAGAATATAGTTGTGAGTACATAATTGAATAAATTTCACAGAAGCTATGTTTTGCTTGTACTTTTGTTCACTGGGGAATACATTTTATTATTATTATTAAACTATCGGCGGCTCAGTATTTAATGCATAAATGTAACATTCATCCATTAACTGTAAATAAATTTTAAAGTGAGGAATTATAAAGTGGGGAATAAATTTTATTATTATTATACTATCTGCAGCTCAGGATTTTACGCATAAATGTAACATATTCATCCATTAACTGCTCAGTATTTTATGCATAAATGTAACATATTCATCCATATCATGCTCTGGGTTCAACCATTGCAGACAGTTCGAGTCTACCTCACTACAAAAACACAGTTCTCATATAGTATTGATCCTATACAGAGCATAAAAATATGCGACTCGATTCGCTCCACAAACGGACATTGGTTCTGCATGGCAACCAAAAATGTCAACAGCAGCAATCTAAACGTAACAAAATAGCGTGTAATGTCGGTGATATCACGCATTACGGTACGTGATAGCTGTAGACAGATTCACTTCAAACTGTCAGTAATTCCTCAAAAGAAGCATCAGTGCTTTCAGTTTAAACAATGCTGACAGTTTGAAATGAGTGTCACTGAGGTTGAGGTGTAATTCACCGAACGACAGCTGATCAACAGCCGTGACATTGTCCTTGCTAAGTCCTTTATTACGCCTGTCTCCAGTTACATGCAACACGGACATCTTAAAGACGAACAATTTCATGTTTAGTGTACTGTATACAATAGTATGTGGCTGGTTTCTTACAGTATTTTCAAGTGTATTACAAAGACAGTAGTATTCTACAGTAGTAGTTACAGTAACTACTATAAGTATGTTAAATTTATGCATTTTGTCTGAATTATTTACTAGCCAGTTCAAACACATAATTTCTTAAACACATAATTTCAGGTAACAACAGGCATTTGCCCAGAATTGCTTTAAACCTTAATTTAAAATATGAAAGTTAAAAGTTTCTGTGGAATTCATTCACCATAAACAAGTCAAAATATTAGACCATATTATTTTTGTCTGAATCAGTTCGCATTGTTGTGAATGGTCTCAACATAATACTCCTGAATATTATGCAAATGTTCGAGAGACAATTAGTAGAAGTCTTTTATTTACTGTTTACTAGTATGACAGTTCCGCTATGTTGTATGTATTGGTATTCATAGATATTACGAGAAAGATGTTATTACTACAAAACTTACCGTCAAACCGGCTAACTTGGGACAGTTTTCAACTTTGACTTGTAATTCAGTTCCATTATTATTTTAATAGTTCATTTCTCCTGTGCTCAAAACTTAGGTCTTTAATAATACTTCAAATATTTACATTCAATTTCATTATTATTCCAACCTGTTCTGAAAAAAATATGGTGTCCCAAGTTACACTCAGGGGTTGGGTAACTTGGGACACCAATATCATTTGTCTGAAATAAGATAATTGGGTGGTTGACGGCTAACTTGGGTCATTAGACTTTGAATAATATGTTTCATATTCATAATAAAAATACTTTAACTGTAAATTATTGAATAATGATTGATAAAATAATTGTGTAATATAATTGAGTGTTCATAATAGAAGTTATTAAAGGCTCAATTTCTAGGTTAGAGATGGTAGATTGTTATGACTGTTAAAAAAGTATCTTAGCTGTTAATTAGATGTTCAAAACGTTATTAAATATTTTCAATGATGTGTTCCCAACAAATCCACAATGCTAGAACTCGGAATGAATTGCACAGACAGCTGGTAAGTTGGAATTGGAGGGAAGGGGTTAAACTGTCCCAAGTTAGACTACTGTCCCAAGTTAGCCGGTTTGACGGTAACCTATTTCGGACTGTTTGTAACCTTATATCTAAATTTGAAAGATGAATAGCAAGGGGTTACTTTATTTTCTCTCGCCCTATCATTTTGATTACGTACTTTTATTGTATCAATGAATCAATAAAGAATGAAGAATAAGATGTGAGCTCAGATCGATGCTTCTGAGTGTTTGTTATTCCTTGAAAACATGAAAAGTGTAGTACTCGTACTTTAAGGTGCGTACAGATATACGCGCAGCGAACATGAGCAATTCACTTTTAATCAGCTGACTATATCTGTATTTTTACAGAAACGGTATAAGATATAGATAAAAAAAGCTTGGCATCAGCTGATTAAAAGTGAATTGCTCATGTTCGCGGCGCGCAAATCTGTGCGCAACCTTTAGGTTAGCATTTTCTATAATACATCACTTATAGGCAACTTGCATCATTGCAGCTGTAATAATACATAAGAATAGTTATTATCATCCAACGTTAGTAGACAACTCTGTCTACTAAGGCTGGCTACACACACATAGATTCTTGTTCGGAAACTATTTTGCTTATAAACTATGTCCTTATAAATTCTATTAGATTGAGCAGATGATGTCAAACAGATGATGTTTGTCAAGTTCTGTTTAATCTAATAGAATTCATGAGGACGGCGAAATATCGTACGAACAAAAATCGACGTTTGTGTGCGGGGCTTAATTTTGATTATCATCCAAGAATATGACGAAAAATATGTGTAGGTATCCTCACAACTATAGAAAGATTGAACCCTGATAACAGTGACATTGTAATACTAAACCATCAGCAACCTATTGTAAACCAGTCAATTTTGAAGAAACTTACCGTATTTGTTCTAGTTTCAAATATAATACAAGCTTTGATGAATGATTTTTACATTTGGACCTGAGGCTAAGACATTAGCTAGAGTCAGTAAACAATATAAAAAAGGGAATCAAATCCACTGCTGAAAGAAAATCAATAAAACGTGACCACAATATAAAATAAAGGTTTGTAGTGGATCAAAATGAGACAATAAAATGAATCATTGATTGAAATATTATTGGGTGTTGGTCTGCACAATATCGCTCCCAATTATGGCAGAATCAGTTCCGATCTTGACGAAAATAGAAAATAAAATAAAACGACAACATTCATTTCAATGAAAATCCATTGAGTTCGTGATCATTGAATTTTCATAGGAAAACAATTTGATCCACGATCTGGAACAACCAATAAATGATCTGCAAATTGAACACAGTTATGAGTCAATATTACAGGTCCGAATTCAAATATAGCCAACCCACAATATTTGTGTAAGATATGGGTGGAGAAACCCTGAAGTCCTTGAGTTTAATCAATGATGTGCGGAAAAATAACAACTACCTCAGAAACACCAATATGTGATGTTTGTCTTGAAACACTGCAAGGTAGTGTTTTGCATGAATTTTCGTGTTTCAGTGTAACATTTATTCTAGATTCATATCTTTTTTGCACTTCTAAGTCCAAGCTGTGCTTTTTACACTCAAGATTTGTTTTGCAAATTTGGTGAAAGAAACGCCTGGAGTATGAAGATAAGAACATCTTTTTGAGGGTGATGAGGATGACCTATCAAAAGAAATTGTAGCCCGCA